>NW_005871100.1:2890685-3017897 GCF_000147115.1 Myotis lucifugus | reverse complement strand
CCGCAGCCGGCGCGACGCCCTCGGAATCCCCCAGCTTGCCTGCCCGCCCGCGGTTCCTCGGGGCGCCCTCCCCCGCCCCCACCCTGCTCCCCGCCCCCAGGCACCTCGCGCCTCCGTATCCCGCCACCCCCACGCCCCGGGCTCGCACGCACCCTCCCCGCCTGCCGCCGCCAGCCTCCCTCCTGGCCACCCCTGGCCATCCTGGGGTTCTCTCCTGGGCAGGAGTTTCCTGGCACCGGGCACCCCCGCCCACCCCCGGGCCATTTACCGATGTGGTTGTCCTCGATGTGCTCGATGAGGTCGGCCAGGGTGGGGAAGTGGAGTCCGCAGCTCCCGAAGCGGCAGGTATTGGAGAAGAAGGAGGCGGCGGCGATGCCTGTCATGGTGCTACATGGAGAGCCCCCCTGGTGTCGACTCTGCGAGCGCCGGACGGGCGGGCGGAGGGAGGGAGGGAGGGCGGCAGGGTGGGGTGAAGAGAGGAGGGGCTGGGAGAGGGGGAGAGAGGCGGGGTGAGGGGCGCGGAGAGGACGGGACGGAGGGAGAGGGGCGAAGCGATGGAAGGAGCGCGAGGAGAGACTGGGAGGCTGAGGGGAGGCGGTGGAGGCGGCGGCGGTGGCGGCAAGCGGGAAGCGCCGCCGGCGGGAAGCGGCGGGGAAGGGGGGGGAAGGCCACCGCCGCTGGGAGGAGGGATCAGGGAGCGCGGCAACAGCTGTGCGGCCCCAACCTCTGCTCCTGCACCAAGGCCTCACCTGGGAGCGCCTGCCATCAACTTTTATCTCACGGGCCTGCTCTTCGCAGTTGGTAATAGGTGCAATCTGTTTGGAGCCTCCTTGGTTATGTATACTGCATTCTTAGTATAGACTAGTACACATCTATTAATTACACATGCATCCAGCCATGAGGAGTTACCCAGGCCCCTCTCCAGGACATTTGCTTGCACTTGGCCACCTGTCTAGGTGTGACACTGACATTCACAGGGGACCCAGGAAAGGTAATTGTGTGCACCTTACTATCTAAACCTTCTTAAAAAAAAAAAAAGGCCCTATTCTCTGGAGGTTTGTACTAACTAATTGATTTTAATGAAGTTTCCCACTAGGCCAGAAGAAAATCTTAGCTTTATTTAAATTTCAAAGTAGAGTGCTTGATTACCAAGTGCATTTATTAGCCTGTGTTTTACATATGTACCACGTTTGTTATATACCCTGCTGCTTTTGGGAAAACAAAAACTGAAATGATTTTATTTCTTCCCAGATTACAAACCCCCCACTTCCCTAACTCGGATCTGGGAATTAACCCATCTGTCTCCCTGGGAGCAAACTGTCAGAGGAGAAATGACAGTGCATTGGTTAAGGCTAGAAGGTCAAGGGACATATTAATTCTTCATCTAAAAGAGAAGGGATTCCCCAATCAATCAAGGTGGCACCGTCCTGTAAGCATTTCAACCAGAATGTTGACCACTTAAGCACTGAAGTTGAATTTGATAGCTCCCCTGAAAACAAGCATTTTCCCAAGAATCAATTACCTCATTGTCCCCACCCCCACCTCAGTTACACTCATATTTTTGCCTGTTAAGTGTGTGTTCCTCTATAGCAGTGGTTCTCAACCTCCTCATGCCGCGACCCTTTAATACAGTTCCTCATGTTGTGGTGACCCCCAATTTCATTGTTACAAATTGAACATAAATAAAGCATAGTGATTAATCACAAAACAATATGTAATTATATATGTGTTTTCCAATGGTCTTAGGCGACTCCTGTGAAAGGGTCATTCGACCCCCAAAGGGGTCGCGACCCACAGGTTGAGAACCGCTGCTCTATAGCATTTTTCTAAGTGCCTAAGGAATATTACATGATGAAGAGCTTATGATCCAATAGTGCCTTTTTAAATTAATGCAGGTATATCAAAATTAGCATTTCTCCTTTGGACAAATTTCACTTACCCTCTTGGTGCAGATATTTAGAGAAATAGTATTCCCCTCTCCATAAACTATACTCATCTATAGTGTTATTTCCAATAATAGGATTGTTAAGGTGTTTCATTTGTGTGTTTAGAGTAAAAGCATAGCAAAGTTTTGCAGCTACAATACTTGGGCATGATGAATTCCCTCACCCATGGCATTTTCTCTTCTTGCTCCTTTCTTCTGTTTCCCAGCTCACAAGGTAACAAACTTATGCTGAGATGAGAGTTGGGTTGGGTGAGGCTAGGGCAGTTGTGTTGTTGAAGTTCAGTTTGGTGCCAAGAATGGTTTCCTGGGCCCACTTGGGGGTGGGGGCAGGGCCCCAGTGGGCCTGATAATCAGCCAAGGACCCGGTTGGCGGGAGACTGGAACTAGGGCCAAACAAGGATCTAAAGAGCAGGAGTTAGAATTCTAGATCTTGAATTAGAATTTTGGCAGCTGTGCAGTGCATTCAGTTGCCCAGGCTGGGAAGGCCTTCAGCTAAGAGCAGACAGAATATATGGCAGACACACACCAAACCAAAACAGGACAGGGAAAGAAAATGCAAAGGCTTTAGTCCAACAGGTGCCCGAACAGCTTCCCCCTAGAGATGTGTTAGGCACCCCCACCATGCATTCTCCAGAGCTCTGAAGAAGCAGCAGCTCTGTCCTCTGGAGGAAAAACTGTCAGTGGGGAATTAACTCCAGAGAAAGTGTGGAAAGGAACAGAGGTAGTTCACGAGAGAGAGCTCAGAGATGGAAAGTGCCAGAAATGTGTAGGTGAAAGATGAACGAAGTAAGGAGACTGGGTTTCCACTAATTGCTATCAGTTTCAGTATTCCTAAAATAAAACCTTGATCGGTCAAATTTAATAAATAGATTTTGATAACAAAGGAGTCAACATAAAATAAATCAATATTTTTATTTTTAAATTAAATTTTTTTCGTTACCTTGGACAATTACTAATTTTTTTGAAAGAGAGTCTTTTTTGCATGTAATAACCCACTTTATCAATTCTTCATATATGAACTAAAGCTCTACTTATATGACATCTGATCATATTTTTTTATATGTCCACACTCTAGAGGCATTTCTGGTCCTTATATTAGGTACAAAGTCATGGTCTTTAAGATCTGGAAGGTACTCTGGCCATCAGACCCACTGATTTTATAGATGAGGTAAGGATGCAGTAAACTGAGGCCAGAAGCCTGGAGTGAGTTCTCAACAGGCACACACAGTCTGTTTCCTGTCTGTGTTCATAGTGCACGCAGTAAGGCAGCAATAGACAAAACAAAAAGGCAGAGTAACCACAGGCAAACTTTAAAAAATTGCTTTATAATGGCATGCTTACCATTATATACTAAAAATGTTTGTTTCAGATAAAGTCAACACTAGATTATAAAAACATAGAACAAACCCTTCAACCTATTATGTCCAAGAGAAAGTGATGGCTGATATACCTCTGTGTTTTCAAAAAATATTTGACTGCCTGATTTGGGTAGTAAAGATACTTCAAAGGAGAGGGAGAGTGAGAAAACTGAGGGGTCAGAAGGATATGATAGCAGCTGTGGACTAGAAACCATTTGCCTATTCCCAGAGCACTGTGCCTTCCAGTGTGTTGGCCTAGACAAAGTATGGACATATAGTGGCCCCATAGCTTGGTGCTTAGCATTACAAATGATCTGGTATCCAATCGCAGTTTCCCCAAACCCGGCATGGCCATTACTCAAATTCTAGGTGCCAGGAAGGTCTAAATCTATTAGCCTAATGGAGCCAATTGAAGCCACCAAAGGGTTCTGTTTCATGCAATTGTCTGGCCTCCACATACAGGACTCTGTTAATCTAGGGATAACTGATAATCAAAACCATGCACTTCCTGTGCCCTGTGTGGACATCTGTTAATACTACAAGAGGATGTGTATGAACATTGGATTCTATTTTGAATTTAACTCTCCATACTGCCTTCCACTCTGGGTTTTCTGGATCATTCTGCCAGTCCTCTTAAGGGATCTTTCAGGTTTTCCGGATGGAAGCAGGATCTTAGGGTGGCTTGAGGCATTCCTGTACCGCCACCACTGTTTAGATGGAGCAGATCATGAACCCAGGTCTTTTTCAGCTCATGCCAGCCTATGGCCATTTATAAGAAGTTTTGACACTCCCCAGCTCTTGAAGACTCAGGCTGCCACTTCTGCCAACAGCAACCTTTGCCTCAATTGGATGTTTTCTTTAGGTCCCACCTTCTTCCAAGGAGGACAATGTCTACTCCAGATTTTCTTGTTTAATATTTATGCAGCCAAATCTTAAGCTCTTTGTATTGATTTTATCCCAGCTCAGAAATGAATCAGCTTTATCTGCTCTTTGATGATTCATTCTCACTTTGGCCCCCAGTCTCATTCCTAGAATTAAGGTTTAGCCTTAGAAAGAGTAACAGGGGTTCTCTGGTCTGATGCCACCAGTGACCAACCCTCAGGGGCATTACCCCTTAGTTCCCCACCTGGCAGTTTCTGCCTTATTGGCTATATACATAGATATGCCATTGCATTTCCAGCTCCTTGCAGTATTTCTTCAGAACTAGATTAATGAAATACCCAGCTGATGACTACAGTTCTAACTGAACATCACAGGTCTACCCCCTACTGCAGTCTGCCACACTGCTGCCCGATGATAGCTACAACCGCAACCTGATGGGAAAAGGCCAGCCCAGCCTCCAGTTTAAATAAGAGCATAAGAACAGCCATGCCATCAGTATTTCACTGGTTCTTTTTTACATGATTGAACATCTATGCAAGGCTCCTGGTGCACAATTGTAGAAGGTGTTACTTATACAGGCAACTGCATTAACAGTGACCCCAGGATTTGTATAACCCTTCAGTCCTGATCCAAGGGATACACATTGAATAAGACAAGAACAGTCTCTCCTCATATGAGGGAATAGCTAATGCTTTGCAGGGTCCTCCTGAATCGGTCCTCAAAGCCTGCCAGTGTGGCTTAGTGGACTCCATGTACTGTTCTTATCCTCTTGGCTACTCTGGTGTCTGCCATTTCCCTCCTGCATTAGATTATCAGCTTTGGCTATAATGGAGTCACCAAGGCACTAATACTTAAAAACAACTGCACAACCTTTCTGCCCAGACATGTGTCCTGGACATTACTGGTGCTCACCCAGCCACGCCTAGTCTTGAAGATTTTCTGTCTCTTCAGAGGCTGCTAGCACCTTTTTTTGTTTTGGTTCTAGCTTTTTGAGGTTTCACCAGCTCCCACTATTACAATCCTTTCCTCTGGGACTCAGACAAGTGTCAATGGAGACTGGGCTGGAGGATCAAGTTGGGAACACTGTCCCTGGTGTCACCTCCCCTGCTAGAATCCCTCAGCACCAACCTTCACCATGAGAATAAGCTTCCCATTCAATGACCACCATAATGGGATCTCTGCAGAAACTTCCCAGCCCTATTTCCTTCAGTCCCTCAGTATCCTGACATTTCAAATGCACTCATTGTACACACACAGCCCACCTTGCCTTTGCAGGTGCTGTGTAGCCCACCTGAAACATTCTTTCTCTTCCCTCTCCCCCACCAAACACACTTCAGCAGCTCTGCTATCACCTCCTCCAGGAAGCCTTGTCTGTTGAGCTACATGCTTATCATCTGTGCCTCAGCCAAGCTCCTTCTGCATTAGATTTTGACTGTTGGTTTACTTGTCCTTCTTCTTTTTTTGTTTCAATATATTTTATTGATTTTTTACAGAGAGGAAGGGGGAGGGATAGAGACTTAGAAACATCGATGAGAGAGAAACATCGATCAGCTCCCTCCTGCACAGCCCCTACTGGGGATGTGCCTGCAACCGAGGTACATGCCCTTGGCCGGAATTGAACCTGGGATCCTTCAGTCCGCAGGCCGACGCTCTATCCACTGAGCCAAACCAGTCAGGGCCGGAAAAAAATTCTTGAAAACAAAGCCAAATCTCGACAAGTTGGAAAAGAGAAAGGCAAATATAAGGAAGAACTTATTGAGAAAATGAAGGAATAAATGTAACCTGTTGTGTAACCACAGTTTAGCTGTAGGGTTTTTTTTTGTTTTTAAATATATTTTATTGATTTTTTACAGAGAGGAAGGGAGAGGGATAGAGAATTAGAAACATTGATGAGAGAGAAACATCGATTCAGCTGCCTCCTGCACACCTCCTACTGGGTATATGCCCGCAACCAAGGTACATGCTCTTGACCGGAATCAAACCTGGGACCCTTGAGTCCGCAGGCCGACGCTCTATCCACTGAGCCAAACCGGTTAGGGCTTAGCTGTAGGGTTTTTGTTGTTGTTGTTGTTGTTTTGTCTTGTATTTTTTTTTAATTAAATATTTATTGTTCAGATTATTACAGTTGTTCCTCTTTTTCTCCCCCATAGCTCCCCTCCACCCGGTTCCCACCCCACACTCTGCCCTTACCCCCACCCCACTGTCCTCATCCATAGGTGTACGATTTTTGTCCAATAGACAAAAACTGTCCTTCTTCTTTAAACCAGTGGTTCCCAAATCTTTTTTTGTTTTTGTTTTTTTAAATATCTTTTTATTTTGACTTCAGAGAGGAAGGGAGAGGGAGAGAAAGAAATATCATTGATGAGAGAAATCATCGATTGGCTGCCCCCCTGCACACCCCCTACAGGGGATCAAGTCTGCAACCTAGGCATGTGCCCTGACCAAGAATCGAACCCTGACCTGGTTCCTAGGTCAACGCTCAACCACTGAGCCGCACCGGCAGGGCCCAAACCCTTTTTTTTTTTTAAATATATTTTTTATTGATTTCAGAGAGTAAGGGAGAGGGAGAGAGAGAGAGAGAGAGAGAGAGAGAGAGAGAGAGAGAGAGAATCATTGATTGGCTGCCTCCTGTATGCCCCACACTGGGGATCGAGCCTGCAACCCAGGTATGTGCCCTGACTGGGAATCAAACTCGGGACCCTTTAGTCCACAGGCTGATGCTCTGTCCACTGAGCCAAACCAGCTAGGGTGGCCCAAATGTTTTTAATCAAGAACCTCATCAATAAAAATTTTAAACTTGATCTCACCAATATTTATATTTTTATTTATAAATTATATATAGGCACTACTATTCAAATATAGTATTTATATTACAAAATACATCAGATACTTTAAGAAGATAAGTTTTTCAAAACAGAAATGGAAGGTCTCATTATCTTCATCCCACACCCAGAGTATTATCTGACCCCCATCTTGGGATGACTGCATTATAGTTTGGAGGCCACTGATCTAGTCTTCTTGAGAAAAGAGACCATTTTCATTGTGCCTGCCTGTAGTGCTCAATAAAAGTTGTACAGGGGTATAATTTAGCACTGTGATAAGGCAATGCACTAAGATTTCAATGCTGAAGCAATTTCTAACAATTTCTTACAGTTCTCCTTTTATGTAGCATCAGTGAAAGACTGTCTTCAATCATCTCTGAGTCTGGATAGATTATAATAGTTATACCTTCCCATGATCATGGCCCAGCCTTTAAGGAGACCTCTTTTCAGGTCCAGCACAGTGTCACTGCACTGTGCCCCTAATAGGCACTTACAAAGTGCTTGTCTCATTGGTTTTGATGGCACTAGTTTCCTACTCTCTGCTGATGCAGACAAAGCCATTCAACTGGACAGAGATAAGCAGAGAGGCATTCAGCCATGACATGAGATCTGACACTGGCTCTCCTTTCATTTGACTGACTAGGACACCTTTCCCTTTCACAGAAGTTCAAGTTCATCATGATGGTTGTTTTAAATAACATTCATTGAGTGCCTACTGCTGTGTCAGGCATTGAACTAGATGTATTAACATACAATAGTTTTTAAACCCTCTGAGATAGATGGATGCATTATGTCCAAACTGTGAATGAGGAAAAACAAGACCCAGGTAAATAAGGTAATTTACTGAGGTCCATAAAACTAATAAGTGCTAGAACTAGGATTTGAACTCAGGACAGCCTAACTCCAGGATTCTCTTCTTAACATAGATCCATACTTGCATTTGAGTGTGATAGATTATTTTTCTATTTCCCCTTGAATTTGGGAGAAGAACCAGACTCTTGGCCAGAGGTAGGATCATGCTCACATACCACACAGACACTAAGATTGGGGGCAAAAGCATCCTCATTCTCAAATGCACTTAGGAGGGGGTCCAAGGGTCAGGATGGGGTATTGATGATGGAGGGGGCTTGGGGCGTCCAACAGGTATTGAGGCTCTTGGCTTGTCTTTTCCCTTTCTTGCTCCTTTGGAAAGTACTTTCATTGCTGTTGCCTAAATACCTTACTTTAAAATTGAACTTTATATAGAAATAGGACTTTGAAAAGATACTGGTGTTTTGCTCTTTAGCTAGTTCCCAACTTACCTTTCATCATGTACCTTCCTTCTGTTGATATTGGGGTAGAGAGGGGAGCACCCGCATCACCTATCATGTGGAAAGGTGACTCTTTGCTTTTGTCATGGTCTTTGTCTCCTGTGTGTAATGACTTTAACCATGTTGCTCTTCAGCCAATTGCCTGACATAATCTTATTTGCTGTTGTAGTTTTAGTTCCATAGGACAAACAGCCCTGCTAAACGCCATCTCACAGGGCCCTGCAACTCAGCCCCTTCTCTTGCAGAGCTGGATTCATGTGGAAGCTAGTGTTATCTTTCAGAAAATGGATCGGATTTCAGAAATTCTACAGGAAGGACTTCCCCCTTGGTTTTATAACTAAATGTACCTTTCTATAATTTTCATCCTGGTGTGCTTTTGCCAACAGCTGTAGTGCCTCATTATATAATGACTTTTTTTAAAAAAAAAAATTAATCTTAGAGGTCTCAAACTCAGAAGCCCTAAGGGCCAGGAAAAGGAAGTAATGAGAGAAGGAGGAAGTATGTGCATGCATGTGTATGTATTATGTGACTGGTGGGGGCCAGTGAATTGGAGAACACTATTCTCCCAAAACACTGGAAGGCAAAAGAGTCCCATCTGCGGGCCATATTTGGCCCATGAGCCACCAGTTTGCAACCTCTGTTTTCTCTTGCATGCCACAGCGCAACAATTAACTTACTTTCACTATCACAATAGCCAACAAGAGTCTGAATTATTTCTAAATTGCTCAATACCATGAGATTAGATGCAATCTAATTTTTAGTGCAGGTAACTAAAAAGGGACCCTTTGCAACTTAAATAGAATCTCTAACATGATGTTGGAGCTGCCCACTTCTTGGTTCTCAATTTCTCTCCAAATTTCCCAGTGAGTCTTAAGAAAAGTAATTTTCAACAAGCTGAATTTACTCCAAATTAACCTAAAATGAGGGCTATAAATGTTTTATAGTGCCTGACCAGTCTCCAGTTAGACTTTAAAATAATTAACTAAAACCTTCAATTGGTAGGCTTGGTCTTCCCTGTCTTTGAGTGTCCTGTTCCTAGGTCTGCATTTCAAGGTCACATTGCCTGGAAGGCATTTAAAATATATGTGGTAATCTAACATTTTAGATTATAATTAATCTTTGGTATCAGAGCCAACTTCTCTCTTTTACCAATCTCTTCTCACCCATCTTCCCAATCCTGTACACCCCCCCCCCCATTTTTCTTTACCTTATCCCCTCACCCTCACCACCAGCCCTAACCCCCAATACCTTTTCGAGATTGATTCTTGAATAGAGCCTGGGCACAGAAAGTATTTGGTACTGTTTTTGAGAAAGTTGTACCAGAGGAGAGAATTTGAGAAAGAAATACAGTTAGGAAAAAGTTGTACCAGAGGAGAGAATTTGAGAAAGAAATACAGTTAGGAAAAAGGAAATTGGGAAAGAAAAAGAAAAGGGGGGGAGGGCAGAAACAAAGGTTGAGATCTTTTTGTCTTCTCTCTCCTGTTCACCCAAAGCCATGCAGCAGAGAAATCCTCCTCTCTGACCACCCTTACTCAGTCTGGCCCTTTCTGAACCACAGTGAAGTCCCTACAAAGATTCAGCATCCAAAAGACCCAGGTCCCAAGTCCAGTTCTATCACTTAAAATCCATTGATCTTGGGAAAGTCAGTCACTCAAAAAGATTTCCTTGTCTGGATATAACAGTCCAGATCCTACCTGGGTCCCAGGGATGAAATGAGATGGCGCATGTGCAAACACATTGGAAACTAAAATGCTAATCAAAGACGAGGCATTATTATTATCCCTGAATCCAGTGCTCAGATGGTATGACATGTGGTCACCTCTTCTCACCAAATGTCCTTAGATTTCTTGGGGAAGGGGTGAGTGGTACAGTCTGGTTCAGCAGCGAGGCAGATCTTCATGTTGGAGGAGAAAAAAAGCCATTTACAATTGCTAACCAGTGCTATTTCTAAGATCTCGTGAGGATGTGAAATCACTTTGGAGCATACCTTCTCTGTTCTGGGACCTTCCCATTTGAGTGAATCCTTTTACTTATGTAAACATAGTAAGAATAAGTACCCTTTATTCCGGGAGAAGGAGCAACAGGAGTTGTGTTTGCTTTGTTTTGTTTGCTTAACTAGGCCTTGGGGCTTCAATTCTGCAGCAGATGGGGTCTTGCTACCAAAATGACTGGCTCAGAAGTTGGACCCAGAAGGTCCCAAGAATTAAGCTTTGAGCTTTTATTCATGGTTGTCTAGATAGAGGCTGCTCTCTTGTCCTCATGTGAACAAAGAAGCATGTAGCTCGGTTGATGCTGGCAGGTATCTAATGACCATGAGGGCCTTCTGCCTGAGGATAAAACCAACCTGGCAAACCACAGAGTTGAGAGATTTCAGAGAACTGACTGGAGCTCTGCTAGAACTGTGTAACTTTGCAGTTACACAGGCCAAGCACTCACCTTTACAGCCTAAGCCAGTTTGTGTTGGGCTTTATAGTGCTGGATGCTGAGGGCAAGGTCATCCTAAATGGTAGAGTTTGAAGGTTTTTGGAGAAGGTGTGGAAATGTCACATAGCCTTTAGGAAGCTTACTGACAGGAAGCTGCTCCAGTCTCCTAATCTCCACTGAGTTCCCAGTTGTATGCATCCTTCTGATGGGCTGAGGGACACTGATGAAAGGGACACTGCTGGAGGGGGGTGCCAACAACAGGCCTGATCGTTCATAAAAAAAGGACAGCTGGAGTGGTCCTAGCATGGGGTATGGATAAAGCGGTATCACTTGGCTGATGAGTGTCAATATAGTCCAAGTTCAGTTTTATTAGATGTTGCCAAACCACTTTCCAAAGTGGGTTTGCCAGTTTACATACCCGCTCTCAGTGTTTGAGAGTTCCCAGGGCTTTTTACTTTGGCTTTGCCCACAGGCTCATTAAACAAGGTGTTCTGGTTTTACTGGAGCACAGCAGCTTACAAACAGCAAATTAAAAGGTTGCTACTAGAATAAGACATACCAAAATGTATACACATACACACGGCCCACAAAAGCATAAGAATTCAAGTAGCATAGCAATTTGGGGTAATGGTTTAGAGGTAAATACATTTCAGTTATCTTAATTAAGTTATTAAAAATGCCTGAGAACCTGCTGGTTCTAACCTGTCCTCATGAAATAGGAATATATAAGCACTCCATCAAAATTTCCTTTCAGTATCCATAGTGGTGGAGTTGGGAAGGGAGTTTGTGTGTGTGGGTGTGTCGGGGCAGATGGTGAACAGGTGGAAAATGGTAAGAAAGTTTGGTTTCTACACAAGTAGCAGCCAGTCAAAAATGTTCCATTACATTAAATGAGTCAATATATGTTGATGAAACAGGCAGTAAGATTTCATAAGATCTCCACTAATACTTGGTATTCATTCAGTGAACATTTATCGATATGCCAACCTATGCAAGGAACAATATGATGATTTTTTTTAAAAAAAACGTTCCCTGTCACAGGTAGGTCACAAATCAATGGAGGAAAACAGAAGCGTTTTCTGGACTTGGCCCAGAAATGCCAACTAACTAGAACTGAGAAATAACAAGTACGATAATAAGTTCCAAAGCAATTTAGGAATACGAAAGAACATACAGTGTGTGGGTGATCCTAGAGACAAAAACGCAGAAGTTATTCTTCTATCTTTAAAAATAGCTTGCTCATTGTCCATTTCTAATGCTACTGAGATAATTAAATGTTCATTGGTATTTCATTTGTAAATCACACAATGAGAAAGCATTTTAAAGGCTCTTAATATGGCATTCTAGAGAAGACAGCATAGACTATGGAGCCAGGCTTTGTGGGGTTCAAATCTGGAGTCTGCTATTTACTAGCTGGGTGACCCTGGGTATGTGACTTAACTCCTCTGAGTCTCAGTTTTATCTGTCAAGTAAGTACTTATTTCACAGTGTTATTGTGAGGATTAAATGAGTTAATATCTGACACTTTCAACCACCCAGAAAAAAGCTACATGTTCAGTTGGTTCTGGATTGGCCATGGAGGAGTTCAGTGGTTTGCTGAAATCCACCCATGTCTGATGAGTCAGGAAGACAGATGTACATGGCTGTCCTGGCTCAGGTCCACTGCCAACCTCCCTGGACAATGACACTAAGGGAATCTGCAACCAGAGGGCCTGGATTTTCTCTCTGACATTGATGCAGGGAATTCTGCACTTTCATGGTACTTAGTTATGGCCTAGTTGTTTGTAAATTTGGCCAAATACTCCTTCTGCCTGCTCTATGTACTTGTTTGTGAGACAAGTAATATGTCCTTTTATTAATTCCAACATTTTCCCTGTCAAGCTCTGTAAGATCCACGGCTCCACTGCCTGGAAATCCAGGTTTCTGTGATGGCCACAACTGTAGCCATTCCAGGCATGCCTTCCTTTAAATTTCTCCAGTATTCCTGCTCCTCTGAGTCTGTCCTATGGCGTCCCCCTCATCCTGACTCTGCGTCATTTTTGGAGGCCTGTCCCTCTTTCTAGCAGTTTTGAAATGATGCTAAACTACCAGGACTGGCCTTACCAGATCATTAGAAGAAAAAATTAAAGGCTAGAGAACACTTAGCAGATACAAAGTGCTACATAAATATGAAATAACTACTGGCCCGGTGCATGAAATTCGTGCACGGGTGTGGGGACTCCCTCAGCTCAGCCTGCACGCTCTCTAATCAGGGACCCCTTGGGGGATGTCAGACTGCCAGCAGTTGGACATCCTTCTTGCAATCTAGGACTGCTTGCTCCTAACTGCTCACCTGCCTGCCTGATCACCCCTAAGTGCCTCTGCCTGCCTGCCTGCCTGCCTGATTGCCCCTAAATGCCTCTGCCTGCCTGCCTGATCGTCCCTAACTGCCCTTCCCTGCCAGCCTGATTTCGCCCCCAACTGCTCTCCCCTGCCGGCCTGGTCGCCCCTAGCTGCCTCTGCCTCGGCTCCCACCACCATGGCTTTGTCTGGAAGGAAGCAGACGTCCAGAAGATGGCCGGTTGACCCAGTCTAATGAGCATATTGCCCTTTTAGTAGTATAGATAGATTATATAGGATAGGATTGCTTAAAAAGGGGAGGGGGACCTTTTTCAGCAGGAGGAGATGCTCTTGGCAGACAAAAATTCATAATCCCTATATCTGGACTGATAGCCAGCCATATGCACTATACTGCCAAACTGGTCATTAAAAAAGTGAACCACTTTCTTACACCTCACACCAAACAGCTGTTGCTCTTAAAACCCCTCCTCAGCCCCTCCCTTAGGTTCTGTCTTCACAGTTCACCCTGATTAGGTTCTGATTGGTCGGTTTCTATGCCAGTCAGTGTCAAAAGCTCCGCCTCCTAGGCAGCCATGGGCTCCTCGCACTTCACCAAGATTTGGTTCTGATTGGTCGATTTTATGCCAGTCAGTGTCTCTGGGCCTATCTCCAGGCCTGATCAGAAAGGCGGGGCTGATTAGCAGCCCCCTCAGAGTCTCAGAGAGAGAGGCGTGGCTGTTGGTCAGGCCTGGAGAGAAAGAGAGAGGTAAGTGCTGATCAACAGCTGCCACTGAGGCTACGAATCAGACCCTAGTTCTCTCTCCAGGCTTCTCTTCGGGCCTGATCCTCAGCCTCCTTGGCAGTTGCTGGCAATGGCAACCCAGCACCGACTGCAGGACTGACTTCTGGTCGGTCGAGCCTTCAGTCTTTTTGGATGTTACGGTCCCTGGGTTTTTATATATTAGGATAATGCTTCAACTATAAAAATGTACATTTTACTGCTTTTATGGCAATATAGGTTACCTGACTCGTTTGTATCTGCAAAGCATTCTTCTTAAGTACTAAATTCATCCTACAACATTTGGAAATATATATTACCAAAGCCATTTGTTGTCTTGACTAACCATTCAGCACCTGCTTTTAAATGTCTAGGACTGTTGTTTATCTCTCTGCAACTGTCAACTTTGGTCTCAAAGCCAAACTGCAGAACTTTAGATTGTTTTTCAGCAAGAAAAAGTTTAAAAATATGAGTAAGTAATTAAAACACCATGCTACTTATAGTTTCCTTCATGAAAATTAGCTAAAGTGCTCTTCAAAAAAGCAGGAGGGACGAAGCAATTTACAGGTGGTCCCACTGCACTCTGCACCACCTCTGCTCTGGGAAAGGTTCACCCTAAAGCTAATGGCATTTCTGATTCAGGGCCCTGAAACCTGCACACATCCCTCCCAAGTCCTGTGTCTAATACTGTGTTCTTCTAAAGAGTTCCCCCTTAAAATTGAATAAGCATCAATCTTGACAAAGCCTAATTTTCCCTGCTGGTGCCACAGTAATGGTCACACATGGCTACTGGTACTGGGACAGCTCGGATGTGTTCTGTACTCAGTTGAAATCTGTCATGCTAAAGATTGTGCACTACTTGTCCAAATGTTTATGCATTTGCTGACCTAGGGCCTAAGACACTATCTCCATCTCTATTAGTTAGCCCCTGGAAGCTGAGAAATCATTCCCAAAACTTCTTCTTTAGAATCCTGCAGACTTGAGAACAGTAGCTCAGGCACAGGTAAGAGAAGACATTTTTAGAAGCTATTCCTTTAATTCATGGTTTATCAGCCTCAGCACTATTGACATATTGGGCCAGATCATTCTTTGTTGGGGAATGGGGGAGGAGGAGGCTGTCCTGTGTATTATAGGATGCTTAGCAGCATCCCTGGCTTCTATGTACTAGATGCTGGTATCAACTCCCCCCGACATGCTTCCTCTCCACACCCCTTCCACCCCTTTCACCAAGTTGTGACAACCCAAAGTACCTTCAGACATTATCAGATGTCCCCTTGGTAAAAATATCCCCTGTTCAAGAACATCTGCTTAATGGAACATTCCAGCAAATACCCTAAGATGGAAATTTTTCTTTTCTCTCAAATAACAAGATGGGCATTTTGCTGCTCGCTGGCAAGACTTCCTCTACTCCAATGCAGGCATGACTTTTGATTGACAAGCTCAAAAACTAATTGTTATTCATAGATGACAGGATCTCATACATATAAAAACCTAAGGAATTCATACACACGCAAAAAAAATCTATTAGAATTACTAAATGAGTTCAGCAAAACTGCAGGCTACAAGATCAATATGTAAAAATCAATTGTATTTCTCTACACTAGCAATGGATAATTGAAAATGAAATTAGGAAAACAATTTCATTTATAAGAGCATCAGAAAGAACAAAATACTTAGGAATAAATTTAACAAAAAAAAGTGCAATATCTGAACACGGAAAAACTAAAATGAAACATTGTTGAAAGAAATGAAAAGACCTAACTAAATGGAAAGATATCTCACTGGAGGACTTAATATTGTTAAGATGTTAATACTCCTCAAATTGATCTATAGCAGTACAACCCAGATTTATCACCTTAATTTCTATTTTAAAAAATCCCAGCTGCCATTTATTTTTTTTGGCAGGAATTTAAGAGTTGATCCTAAAATTCATATGAAATATCAAAGGACCCAGAATAGTCAAAACAATCTTTAAAAATAACAAGAGCCTGGCCGGTGTGACTTAGTGATTGAGCATCGACCTAGGAACCAGGAGGTCATGGTTCGATTCCTGGTCAGGGCACATGTCCAGATTGCGGGCTTGATCCCCACGGTGGGGTGTGCAGGAGGCAGCAGATCAATGATTCTCTCTCATAATTGATGTTTCTGTCTTTCTCTCTCTCTCCCTTCCTCTTTGAAATCAATAAAAAATATTTTTTTAAAAAAGAAGAAGAAAGTTGGAGGATTAATATTTCTCAATTCCAAACTTACTACAAAATTACATAAATCAAGCCAGTGTGGTACTGGCATAAGGATAGACATATTGATCAATGGAATAGAATTGAGAGTTTACATTTATAATCCAGTGATTTTCAACAAGAATGCCAAGACAATTCAATGAGGTAAATAATAGTCTTTCAACAAATGGTGTTGGAACAGCTGCACCATAAAAACAACATAAAAAGAATGAATTTGGACCCCTACCTCATACTGTATATAATTAATTCAAAAAGGATTAAATGCCTAAATGTAGGAGCTACACACATAAAACTTAAAACATAAAAGTAAATCCTGGATTAGGCAAGAGTTTCTCAGATTTGACTCCAAAAGCAAAAGCAACAAGAAGAAAAAAAATATAAATTGGATTTAATCAAAACTAAAATTAAAATGTTTATCCTTCAAAGGACACCAACAAAAAAATTTAAGGCCAGCCACAACATAGGAGAAAATGTTTGCAAATTATATATCTGATAAGAGACTTGTATTCAGAATATATAAAGAACTCTTACAATTCAACAATAGAAAGACAAATAATCCACAACATAGGAGAAAATGTTTGCAAATTATATATCTGATAAGAGACTTGTATTCAGAATATATAAAGAACTCTTACAATTCAACAATAGAAAGACAAATAATCCAATTTAAAAAGAGCCAAAGATTTGAACTGACATATCCCCAAAGACATGGCCAATAACCATATGAAAAGCTGCTCAACATCATTAACTATCAGGGACACGCAAATCAAAACCATAATGAGATACCACTTCACTTTTGTTATGATGATTATAATAAAAAAATAAAAACACAGACAACAGCAAGTGTTGACAAGGATGTGGAAACATTGGAATCCTCATACATTGTTCGTAGTAATGGAAAATGGTGCAATTACTTTCTAAAACAGTTGACAATTCCTCAAAATGTTAAGCGTAGAATTACAATGACTCAGCAATTCTATTCCCAGGTACTGAATTGAACTTTGAGAATGAAATATGAGAAATATGAATGAGACTTAAAAATATGTGCTCACACAAAAATTGGACATGAATGTTCATTGCAGCATTATTCATAATAGATAAAAAGTAGAAGCCACCTAACTGTCTATCTACTGATGAATATATAAACATAATGTGGTTTATTCATGTTGTTAAATATTATCTATACTAATAAAAGGGTAATATGCTAGTTAGACTGGGTCAACCGGACATCTTCCGGACGTCCGACTTCCTTCCAGACAAAGCCATGGTGATGGGGGCTGAGGCAGAAGTGGTTAGAGGTGGCCAGGCCAGCAGGGTGGCAGTTAAGAGGAGGACAGGACAGCAGGGGGGCAGTTAGGGGTGATCAGGCTGGCAGAAGGCAGTTAGGGGGTGATCAGGCCAGCAAGCAGAGACAGTTAGGGGCGATCAGGCAGGCAGGTACAGTGTTTAGGGGCAATCAGGCAGGCAGGCAGGTGAGCAGTTAGGAGCCAGTGGTCCCGGATTGTGAGAGGGATGTCCGACTACCAGTTTCGGACATCCTTTGAGGGGTCCCAGATTGGAGAGGGTGCAGACTGGGCTGAGGGACCCCCACCCCCATGCACGAATTTCGTGCACCAGGCCTCTAGTCCTATATAATAAAAGCCTAATATGCTAAGTGTCTGACCATTTGACCAGTCTCTATGATGCACACTGACCACCAGGGGGCAGACGCTCTGACTGGTAGGTTAGCTCACTGCTGGGGTCTGGCTGATGGGGACTGGGTGAGACGGGCCGGACATGCCCTGGAGCCCTCCTGCAGTCCCTCCCCAGCCCTGATCATGCACCGGTGGGGTCCCTCGGCCTGGCCTGCACCCTCTTGCAATCTGAGACCCCTCAGGGGATGTTGGAGAGCCGGTTTCGGCCCAATCCCCACAGGCCAGGCCAAGGGACCTCACTGGTGCTCGAATCTGTGAAAGGACATCTAGTTCAGCAATAAAAAGGAATGAAATATGAATCTGTGCCATAACAATGCTGAACCTTGAAAATATTATGCTAAGTGAAATAAGTCAGTCATAACTGACCACATATAGTATGACTCCATTAAATGAAATGTTTGTAATAGGCAAATCTATAGAGACTGAAAGTAAATTAATAGCTGCCAGGGATTAGGGTAAGGAGGCAGTGGGAAGTGACTACTAATGGGTATGGGATTTCTTTTGGGGATAAACATGTTCTGAAAATAGTTAGTGGTGATGGTTGCACAACTTTGTGAATATGCTAAAAACCACTGAATTGTATACTTAAAAAAATAACCTAAGCCCAGCTGGGCCGCCGTGGCTCTGTAGTTGAGCATTGACCTATGAACCAGGACGTCACAGTGTGATTCCTGGTTGGGGCACATGTCCAGGTTGTGGGCTCAATCCCAAGTGTAGGGTGTGCAGGAGGCAACTGATGAGTGATTCTCACCCATCATTTATGTTTCTATCCCTCCCTCTCTGAAATCAATAAAAATATTTTTAAAAATGCCTAAAAAATGACAGAGCAGTTAGAATGAAAAAAAAAAGCTAATCATTTAGAGAGAAGCAGGATGGCTTCATGAGAGAGGGCCTTATGGGGAATGAAAGGCTATGGGAGGATGATGCAGCATGTCCTGGCTAGGGGCAGAGAAATGCCTTACCATGTTATGATAACAGATGCACTAAGTCTCCCGTAGGGAAGGGGGCTGCTGGGGACCCTGCTGCCTCCAACTCTCCTCACCTTGTCTGGGCTATGAGTTAGTCTGATGAAACTTTAAGATAGCACAGAAGGGAGTCACTGATAAACACACAGAGAAATCCCCAAGAACACACTTGCTTACAAAGTATGATATGACAAATGTAAGGATAACCAGACTAGGGCAAAGGACTCCTTGCCTCCTTCATTCCTGTAATAAAAATGAGGTTTCCATCCATGAACTGGACACTGACTATTTATGTCCATTCAGGGTATTATAACAGAACTAGAGGCCCCATGCATGAAATTCGTGCAAGGGGCTCAGCCCTCACAGCTGTGGTAGCTTGCCTCGGCCCTCACAGCCCTGGCTTCGTCCGGAAGGTTGTCCAGGAGGATGTCTGGTTTAATTAGCATATTATGCTTTCATTATTATAGACTAGAGGCCCGATGCACGAAATTCATGCAAGAGTAGGCCTTCCTTCCCCTGGCTGCTGGCACCAGATTCCCTCTGGCACCCAGGACCCGGGCTTCCCTCACAGCCCCGGCTTTGTCCGGAAGGTTGTCCGAAGGACATCTGGTCTAATTAGCATATTATGCTTTTATTATTATAGATTCCTAGACTGGGTGGCTTATCAACAACAAATTTATTCCTCACAGTTTTGGACACTAAAAGCCCAAGATCATGACTCTGGCTGATTCAGTGTCTGCTGAGGGCTTGCTTCCTGGTTCATTCACAGCTGCCTTCTTGCTGTGTCTTCACATGGCAGAAGGGATGAGAAGGCTCTATGGAGTGTCTTTTGTAAAGGCACTAATCCCACGATTGGGGCCCCACCCTCTGACCTAATCATTCCCTGAAAGTCCACCTCCAAATATCATCACATTGGGGATTAAGTTTCAACATACGAATTTTGAGGGGCACAAGCATTTAGTCAGTGGCACAAACCTTGTTCCTGCTTTTTAATGTATTGTAGAAATCTACTTTCTCTGTAGTTTGGCCCCTGTTCATTACATTAGATTCAGGACTGACCTTTTTTTGTAGTTTATTTAAAATATAGAAAAAAGTAAAGAAAAAGGTACTAGAGATACAACAGTAAATCGAACAGATCCAAAATCCCACCCTTGTGAAACTTATAGTCTAGTGATTAAATGCTAAGCCTTTTTTGGGGGGCTTTATATATATCCTCATTAAATTCTTGTGACAGCTTTGTGAGAGAGCTACTATTACAATCCCTATTACCGGCAAGGAAAGCTAAAGCTCAGTGAGACCTCATTACATACCTAAGCTCACACTACAAGGGAAAGGTCACAATTTGAACCCAAGCAACTAACTTTAGGACCCATGCATTTAACATAATGCACATGGTTTCCAAACTGTGTGCCGAGGTACCCTAGAGGGCTATCAGGAATGAAAGGCCAATGCAGAAGCTTTTTTTTTTTTTGAATCCTTATTTGAGGATATGTTTATGGATTTTTAGTGAGAGAGGAAGGGGGAGAGAGAGAGAAAGAGAGAGAAACATTGATGTGAAAGAGACACGGAGACACACCTATCTGCTGCTTCCTGTACGTACCCCTGACCAAGAATCTTACCCACAACCTAGGTATATGCTCTGACTGGGAATCAAACCTGCAACCTTTTTGATGTATGGGTTGACACCTCAACTAACTGAGCCACCTGCCCATGGCAGGAGCTTTTACTTTTTTAGGGAAACACAGACATGTCAGATACCACATGAACTCCTGCTCTTAAGTTGTTCTGAACTAAACTAATACATAAAGCCTTTAGGTATTTCTTTTGATGTAGTGGCACTGTGAAATATTATGCTAAAGGCACTGTGAACTGAGAAAGTTTTGGAACTTCTGTATGATGCTATTGTCCATTTACATGTCTGGTACTCCCTCTAGACCAGATGCTCTTAAAGCAGCCTGGTATATAGTAGGCACACCAAAAATGGTTGTTGAATGAATGAATGAAGAGTAGAATACAAGTAAATGGGAGATATGAAGAGTAGAATACAAGTAAATGGGAGATATATTATGTGATATAGATCACATATAAGTAAGTAGCAGGGACAACAGAGAGAATAAATGGCAGAAGAGGGTGCAACATTTGGGGACTAGAAATCATGTGGGGAATGGGACATAAAAGCAGTAGAGTGAAGTAGGAAGGCCTGTGTTCTCTGAAGCCAGACCACCTGGCTTTGAAACCCAGATCTGCCACATACTAGCTCTGAGATCCTGGACAAGTTACTTCACTTACCTGGACCTCAGTTTTCTCATCCATAAAATGGAGTTAAAATAAAATTGTTGGGACAGGTTAAATGAGTCTACATGAATAGACTGCTTAGAATAGTGTCTAGCACATGGTAATTGTTACATATGTGCAGTTTGATATTATTGGGGATATATTCAACCAGGTTTATTTGTTTCTAAGAAGAGAAGAGAATAGCCAAGTTGGTGGCAGCTAGGGTGACACATTATCCTAATTTGCCTGAGATGAAAAGGCTTCCCTGGAGATGAGGCTTGCTGTGCTAAAACTAGGGAAAGTCCTGGGCAAACTGAGACAAGTTGGTCACCCTGGTAGCTCATCTCTTCATTCCTGCAGGAAGTTTGAATGTAGGCTTGTTCCTGGCTCAGGAGGGGGTCACTTCCTTGGCAGGTCCAGAGGAGGCAACAGTGAGGGATTCAGGTTGTTTTGTGGCTGAACAACAGAAGGCAGGAAGTGTGCAATTTAAGGCAGGAAGGCATATATGGTTTAGATTTATGTCAACACTATCAGAACAGAGAAGATCCATCACTATCTATCTCTACAAGGCACCATGTTGCTCTGAACGTGTCTTCAAGAGTTTCAAAGAAGAGGAAACAATTATATTTCATTACATTTTCTAGACAATTGACATGATTTAGAGATTACTGAGCCATGTGAATATATATACCAAAAAGTCTTCCCCACTCTTGTCTCGTAGTCAGTCAGCTCCTTCCAGAGCCTCTTCAGCCACATACAAGAAAATACAAATATACATTTGCTTTAGCTGACCTTAGGAGTGGAAGCAAACATTCTGGAGAAGCTACACTTGAATAAATGGGCAACTGAGAACCACTCTCACAAAGACTGTTCACTTTGGGGTCCACTGAGAAACTGGGGTTTGGGAACTATGGACCTGAGTGAGAGGTGGTGATAACATCAAAGCCCAGCCTTTAGAGATGACATCTATGTCTCTCCACTCTCTTACTTTCATATAAATACTGTAATTTTTTACTCTTTCAGTGTTGAGATTCACAGCCACTTTTATATGGATTAGTCCTACTATTTTCAATATTGTTGTTGGTATTCATTGAATCCCCTCCCCCCTTTGTTATATTATCAGTTCAGGATGTTTGACACCCACCCCCTGAGGTAATGTCACCCTCCCCTGTTATCTCAGTTTCTAACTGGTGGTTTTAGTTTTGTCATGACTACTTATATGTCAATTTGGCTGCAAAAGTTGTGCAGGACAGATAAAGAAGATGCTATAGGTGTGGGTTGGGTTTACCTAAACATTTTTCTAACCCTCTGCCTTTACCCCCACATGTTATCACCCCTCACCTTTCTGCTTGCCATTCTATGTCCTCCCTCTTTTCATTATGTTTAACTCTTCTTACATCTCAAAAATTCCATCTGAGTTCACTTACATTCTGAATGCATTGCCTTCTTTAGAATTTCATTGAATGAGGGTCAGCTTGTAAGACATTGTTTTTGTTTCTTTACAAAGGTCTTTATTGACCTCTTTATGGAAAGTTATTTTCACTGGGAAATAAATAAAATTCTACATTGGCAGCTATTTTCTTTCAGCACATGGAAAATATAATCTCTAGTAAGTGTATATTAGAACTTATCACTCTATATTCCATGCCTCTTAATCTCTTTTCCATTTCCCCCATCTTTTTTTCTCTTGCTATGTTCTGAATATTTTCTTCTGTCAAATGCTACTGTTAACCCCATTTATTAAGTTTTTAATTTGAATTTTTAGTTTCATTTCTAGACACTCAATTTAGTTCTTTTTTAAATATGCTGGACCACTTTTTATACTTTCTATATCTGCAGACATTATCAAGCTTGTGTCTAATAATTCCAATATCTCAATTATTTGTGGATCTGTTTCTACTTTTTGTTGTTTCTACTTTCTCACTCTTTTAAAAATATATATATATTTTATTGATTTTTTACAGAGAGGAAGGGAGAGGGGAAGAGAATTAGAAACATCAATGAGAGAGAAACATCGATCAGCCGCATCCTGCACACCCCCCACTGGGGATGTGCCCGCAACCAAGGTACATGTCCTTGACTGGAATCGAACCTGGGATCTTTCAGTCTGTAGGCCCACGCTCTATCCACTGAGCCAAACCAGCTAGGGCTGCTTTCTCACTCTTAATGCCTAATTTCCTTGGGTGCTTGGTTATTTTTGACTGTGTTGTACTCATTGCCTTTGAAAAATTACATGTGGGGGTGCTTTGAGGCCAGGAATAAAGGTGCTCCTTCTAGAGATGATTTGCCCTTGTTGTTGCCATACACATACCTGTATTGTCAGTCTAGGATTACTTTAAACTAAATTCATCCCTTGAAGTACCTTAGGACTACCCACATGATATAACTTTGAGGTAAAAATCTTTATAAGGGCCACTTGGTGCTTAAAAAAAATCGCAGAATTGGGTTTCCCTACTCTCTATTCAGCCCAGAATAAAAGCAACTTCCCTTATATTCCCCTGGGGTTGGGGTTAGTGTTGACTTTATTTTTGGTTCATTCTTACCCTGGGGTTCCTTCTTGTTGTGTGGGTTATTGTCCCCCTCTGGGGTGGGCTTGAGGCTTTGATTTCTTTTTCACCCTAACAAATAGAAGTCAAGATTGCTGGGATTGAAAAATGACCTCAGGACCTAAGCGGCTCCTGCACTCATTTCTTCGGTTTCTTGCTTTTGCTTAGATATCTTTTTCATTTGTTGGATTTTCCTGTTTCGTTCTGATAACTAATGCTTTCTCGATATGGTTGTGTTAGACAGGGGCAGGGCTTTTACTTCTCTCTGGACTGTGCTCCCCCATAATGGAGTGAAGAATCCAGATTGGCTCCTGCTCCCTGAAACAGGTGGACATCCATATGAATACCTCACTGCATGGCTGGTGCTCAGAGTGGGCAGACTGTACACGGTTCTGGGGAGGAAGGCCATTTTAGAATGCAAACCTTTCTCTGAAAGCTCGCTTAGAGACCAGCCTCCTGATTTATTAAGCCAAGATTTTTGAACTCCCTGTTGTGTCTTTCAGTAGATGAGGGTAGAATTTGGCCCAGAAGGCGATGACAGGAGATGGCATGCTGGGATTCTCAACAGGATACCTGTTTACTAGCAAGTTGAAGTACAGTCCTTTTTGGTACCATTTGCAAACTATTTACATATGTTTACTGATATATAAAAATTACTTTTATTTGCTTAATAAAATTTTCTGTTTATTTTTTAGACTGCTTATGATAAAAATGCTATATTTCGCATTTTTTTGAGGAGGCTTTTGAAAAATTATTATTTGATATTCTTCTGGTCAAAGGAATTTACTTTTGTTAAGCATGGAGAAAAAGCTCAGTGCTTGGGATGTGTTTTTCTTTTATATTTTCAATTTAATGGCCTGGAGTCATATTCTGTAGCATATGCTTTGGATATTCAAATGACTAAAGACCTGGATGAAATAATTTCTTATTAAATCACTTATATTATACACATGCATAACTGACATATTTATATTTCCCTAGGGCCCATCACAGTTCTCCAAGCATTAAGTGATTGTGCAAACTTAAATGTAGAAGTCAAACTTAAGAACAAACTTTAAAAAAATAAGACCCCTTGCTTCAGGTACTTCATTTAGGAAAAAAAAAGTAAAGAAACTCATTATAGCTGAACCAAATAATTTGAGATTCCTCTCAAACTTCCTATGTCTTTTGTAAACTTCAATAGGAACTCTATAGAAGCATTTCACATTGCAACAATATTTATGCTTTTGATTTTTGAAATAATTTCAGTATTACCCTAAAGTTGCAGGAATAGTTCCACCAACACCTATATATCCATCAGAGACCCTATTCAACTTTTCACCAATTGTCCTAGCAACGTTCTTCATAGCAAAATAATTCAATATGGTATCATCTGTTGCCTTTAGTTGTCATACCTCTGAAGGGAATCAACGTTTTGCCACCAAGAAGCTGCCTTTTTAGGATATTGATTTTAAGCTGTTTATTAAGAAACAAGACTCAGAAAGAATCATTGAACCCTTCCCCCTTTCCAGCCCAAGAGATTCGGACAGAGAAGCCTGCTTTAGGAAGGAAGTCTTGGCTTAATTCTTTAAGAATCTCACCCTAGCACTGACCAAAGAGACTCCCAGCCTGTTAGTTAGATGCTCTGTGTCCCTTTGTCTGTGAATTGCCCAGCAAGAGTTCTGCCCTGTATGTTCCTGCTCTTCCTCAACTACCTGTAAAAGCTGAAAGATGTATAAAATCTGAAGAACAGAGTATCTAACTGCCTGTAAATCACGCATTCTCAGTTCTGAAATCGAATACCCCATCCACTCCCCCTTCTCTTTTGTCCAATACTGTTAAATATAACCCAATGTTGCCTCACTGTCTTTGGAATTTTCATGCTTTTGTGAAATCTCCATGCTCAAATATTAAAATTTTTATTTTCTCCTGTTAATCTGTTTCTGTTGGATTATTAGCTCAGCTAGAAGAATTTAGAAGGTGGGAGGAAAAGTATTATTTTTTTAACCCTCACACCTCCTCAGTCTCTTTCAATGCAAGAAAATTCCATAGTCTTTCCTTGACTTTCAGGACTAGAACATTTTTTTTAAAGACTACAGGGCAGTTATTTTGTAGAAAGCTCCTCAATTTAGGGTTGTCTAATGTTTCTTTATAATTAGATTCAGGTTATGCATTCAGTTTTGGCAGGAATATCATGAGAACAATGCTAATTTCTTTTTGCATCCTGTCAGGTGACACATAATTTTAGTCTGATGATGTTACATTTGATGTTACACTTGAATAATGTAGTGTCTGCCAGCTTACTTCACTAGAAAGCTATTCTTTCCCCCTTTATAATTGCCTTTTGTGAAGAGATACTATGTAAATATCCCTTTGTCATCTAACTTTTACCCACAACGTTTAATAATATTATGTTTCTTGTCTGAATTGATTATTACTAAGATTGTCACCAAATGGTGATTTTTAAATATCTTTTACTTATTTTATATTTAATAGCTAGCCTTTTACCATTCAGAATAGCCTTTCCCCCCATTTACTTCACTTGTTTGTGTAAATCTGTATGGACTCCAGGATCTTTTATTCAATGGGCTATATTCCATTCCTCTCACTAAGTATTTTGGTGCTCTAATTGTCTCAAATTTGCCCAATGGTTGGCCCTTCAAACAGGGTTCTGCATCATTTTGACACACCCCTGTCATTTTTGAGTCCTTCATTACTTCCTGACATCAAATTACCTTTCATACTCATCTTATGTTTTTGTGGCTCTGCAAGGTGACTGCTCTGTCAGGTGGCTCAGCACTTCAGGCTACTTTGACCTCATCATCCCTCCACCTATGATGCTACCAGGTCAACACAAGTCTCCAAGGACCTTTGAGACAGGGGGAGAGAACGCAAGATGACAGCTCTAAGATACTTTCTGATGGAAGGAACACGTATCAATTCTGCTCACTATTTATTGGCTAAAAAAATTCACATGACCACTCTTCATTTCAAAGGGGCAAGAAAGAATAATCCTTTCTACTGCCCATGAGAGGAGAATAAAAAATACTGACAAACATAGGAATAATTACCACTAAGCCTTTTTTCTCTGAACTGTTAAAAATAAAACTAGTGCCTTGCCGGTGTGGTTCTGTGATTGAGTGTTGACTTATGAACCAGGAGGTCATGGTGCATGGTTTGATTCTAGGTCAGGGCACATGCCTGGGTTGCAGGCTCAATCTCTAGTAGGGGTGTGCAGGAGGCAGTTGATCAATGATTCTCTTTCATCATTGACATTTCTCTCTCTCTCCCTCTCTCTTCCTCTCTGAAATCCATAAAAATATATTTAAAAAAAATAAAGCTAGCAATATTCAGATTCATTTTTTTGTAAAAAAGATTTATTATCTATGTATAACCATAAATTTTTTTGAGATCCAAGATAATTAAGGTAAAATTCACATTGTAGCAACTAAGAAAATCATTTTAAATTATTTACTTCCAAATTTATATGGACTTAAGTCTGAACTTAAAGATGGTTCAATGGGGGCTAAGAATAAAATTAATACATTTTTCTCCCACCTTCTTAGTTCTTCTAGCTGGGCTAATAATCAAATTAACAGAAGAAAATAAAAGTTTTTATACATGCAAATGGGGAATTCACATAAGCTTGAAAATTCCAAAGACAATGAGGCAACATTGGGACATATGACATTTTTGAACAAGGGAGAAAGGGGTATTAGATTTTAGAAGTGGGAATAGGTAGTTGAGGAAGGGCAGAACATACCTGGCAGGCAAATTACTGCTAGACAACTCAGAGACAATGGGACATAGTGGGTATCTAGGCTAACAGACCCCTACTGAAGCCCTCTCTTTACCACACTTAATTCAAATTAGGCAAAAGTGAACATCCTAAGATTTCCTTCCTAAACAGTATTTTTTTTTCTGTTTGAATCTCTTGGGCAGGAAAGAGGGGTAGGGTTAAAGGTTCTTTCTAAATATTGTTTTTTAATAAACAGTTTAAAATAATACCCCAAAACGGTAGCTTCAGGGTGGCAAAATTTTGGTTCCCTTCAGTTCCCATAGTTTCTACTCAAAAAACTTTTTAGTAAATATTCCGAATGCTAGAAAGCTAGCTATTAAATATAAAAGAAATAAAAGAAATTTAAATATTACCATTTGGTGGCAATCTTAGTAATATTCAATTTAGCAATTTATAAACCAAGCCATGCTTTAGGATCACCTGGGAGGTTTATAAAAATAATTGCCTTGCCCTCACTCAAAGAGACCCAGGTATAATAGGCTTGGGGTGGAACCTGGATAGCAGCGCAGGAGTCTCCCCTTATCCATGGTTTCACTTTCTGAAGTTTCAGTTATCCTTAGTCGATGCAGGTTTGAAAATATTGAATACAAAATTCCAGAAATAATTCATGAATTTAAATCGTGGGCTGTTCTGAGTAGCATGCTGAAATCTCATGTCACCTGATTTGTCCTGTTTGGGATATGAATCGTCCCTTCATCTGGTGTATTCATGCTATGTACATGCTCCCTGACCATTAGTCACTTAGTAGTCGTCTTAGTTATCAAATCGACTGTTTCAGTATCACAGTGCTTGTGTTTAAGTAACTCGTATTTTACTTAATAATGCCACATTCACATAACTTTTATTATAGTACTAGAGGCCCGGTGCACGGATTCATGAATTGGTGGGGTCCCTTGGCCTGGCCTGTGGGGACTGGGCCAAAACCTGCTCTCTGACATCCCCCAAGGGGTCCCGGATTGCAAGAGGGCACATGCCAGGCTGAGGGACCCCACCAGTGCACAATCAGGGCTGGGGAGGGACCTCAGGAGGGTTCCAGAGCGTGTCTGGCCTATCTCACGCAATCTCAATCGGCCGGACCCCAGCAGCAAGCTAACCTACTGGTTGGAACATTTGCCCCCTGGTGGTCAGTGTCATAGCGACTGGTCGAACTGTCAAAGGAATGGTCGGACACTTAGCATATTAGGCTTTTATTATATAGGATAGTGTTCAAATTGTTCTATGTTATTATTATTGTTGTTAATCTCTTACTGTGCCTAATTTATAAATTATCATAGGTATGCATATATAGGAACAAACATAGTTCATATAGGGTTCAGTGTTATCCCCAGTTTCAGGCACTGAAATTTCAAAGGGGCAAGAAAATTTCAGGGTCTTAGAACATGTCCTCTGTGGATAAGAGGAACTACTATAGTTTTTAAAATTCTCTGGTGAGTCTAATGCAAAGCCTGAGTCTCTTTCTGACATTGTTGCCCCCTGCCAGTCCTTTACCCTGTAGCCACCTTCCCAGGGGAACCCTCCTGAACCAACCAGGTCTAGGTTATGTGCTCCTAAGTCCCTCTGAATTTTCTCTACCATATCCTCCATCACACTGCACTATATTAGCATGGATGCTTTGCTGTATCAGGCTGTAAACTCTACAAAGATCAGTTCATATTATCTTCACTTATTGAATACCCAACTCCTGGCATGATGCCTAACACATAGCAGGTGCTTGATTCATGTGTGTTAAATACATTAGTAAATTAGTACATTAAATTGGACTTAGAACTGTCATTTTGCTTTCTGATCCAGTATCGAGCTTTTGGGTACAGATGTAGCACTAGGGAATTGGCTTATCTGTATCCTTTGTAAATGACTAAGATTGAGCTCTTGTAAAAAGATCCTGGCCTAACTGCACCATGAACATTTGTAAAACTGAACAAAACTAGCAAGTAAAAATACATGATGTTTACTGTGATTATTTGAACTCAGTTGAGGGTTAGACACACTCAGGAACTTTTCTTAGGAGAATCAGAAATAGCTAATCTCCTTGCCTCAGCTTATTGCATCTGTAGGCATTTGGATAAGATAACAAATAACAATCATGCCTCCTCCAGGGTCAAGTATAAACTTGTCTGTTGTTCAAGGACCTTCACCTCTCCCTGCCTGCCTTTCTAACTCCTTTTCCCAGTTAAGTAGAGGTGGAAAGTGCTTAGATTTTGAATCCAGAAACCAGGGAGTCAAACCACTGTACTGCTATTCTATTTGAGAATACAGAGGTGGCTTTTGCATTTCTCTGGGCCCCTGTTTTCCCTAGGGGAAACATGACTTAAGTGAGACACTGCACGTGGCGGTACTTTGAACACTGGAAAGTCCTATGCAAATGCTGCTTGTGGTTAGTTGCCAAAGAGAGCTAGTGACGGATGCCCCACTCACCTGAAGTTCCTTGACTTGGTGCCTTCCTCAGCCTACAATATTTTTTCTTCACATTTCTGTCTGTCCAGTTATGCTCAGTGACTGACAGTGCTTTCCCTCTTGAATTGTTATTTCTTTTTTTATGAAATATATTTTTACTGATTTCAGAGAGGAAGGGAAAGGGACATAGAAACATCAATGCTGAGAGAGAATCATTGCACGCCCCACACTGGAGATCGAGCCCACAACCCAGGCATGTGCCCTGACTGGGAATCAAACCTCGACCTCATGGTTCATAGATCAACTCTCAACCACTGACTCACACTGGTCGGGCTTAAATTGTTATTTCTAATGGACCCCACCAATGGATGCAGTGTGGATTACTGTCTTTTCTGTTGTGTTATAAATGGAAAACAACAGGGTAAAAATGAAAGTGATGCTCCCTCACATTTGCCCACCAATTTCAAATGTGCTTAGAATCATTAATTTAATAACTAAATATTAACTTTACTAATTTAATAGTGACATATTAAATTTACTAATTTAATAATTAAATATTAAACTTAACAATTTAATAATAAATTATTAACTTAACTAATTTAATAATCAAATATTAAATTTACTAACTTAATAATTAAATTACTTTAAATTATTACTATGGTACTTCAAAGCATATTTTGTAAAATTCATAGAGTCTGAGTAATCTGAAACTTGCCCCAGTTAGCCTGCCAGTACATCTTTGCCGAGAAATGCGGCAGTGGAATCCTGAGAGAATGATTTGATCTGTGGGTCAGGGACAGGAGGATTACGGAGGATTTTTATGTGTTTTTAGAATGCCTTTCTATTTCAGGAGAAAAATAATACAAATTCCATTTCACAGAAGTAAGTGGAGTTAGACGGGAGAATTACTTATTTAGTAAAGAAGTGAATGTTTACTCTAGAATGCTCATTATGTTTATAAATATTAAGTAGGGAATGAAAAGAATTTAGAAGGCAAAAGCAATGTTTGCCATTGAACTTTTAAAAGCTGAGGTTGACATGTAATTGAAAATATTTCAACTGTGTGAAGGCCTATATTAATTTTTGCATGATAACACTCGTTTCCAGGGTTTCCTGTTGAGATTAGAGACCTGTACTAGCATTTACCAGCATAGTGTCATGGAAGGCTGATTCTGCACGATGCTCTGTGACGGAAGGTTTCAAAATTAAGCCAGTTGGGTGAACCATGCATGCTCCCATCCCCATCTTGGAGATTCACGGTGCGTACATGCCTAATAAAACTCTGAGCACTGCGACAGTCGAGATCCTGTTTAAATTTGTTTAACACTGTCATCCCCCAATTTCTTTGACTGTGGAACCTTTTTAAAAATTATTATTATGACACCTATTTACAGCTGAAAACCTTAGTGTGCTCTGGGGTGCCCATTGGGAAACTCTGAGTCGCATACATGGATTAAATATATTCACTTGCCCAGCTAACCACAGAGCATCCTTTCTGGAATGGAGTTGCAGTACAAATTATGTAAATTTCTACATAAAGCATAATATGATTTAAAACTAACCAGGGTAATGAGGGCTTTTTTAGGGTGGAAAATGCCTTCCAGGGGAAGGGTGCCATATCCTTTCCCTTCCTCTCTCTCTTCTCATGCTTTTGGCTCCAAATTTTTTCACACATATTGAATTGACCTCCTCTGCAAAGTGTGCTTCCTGGAAATTTTTTGTGAATCAAAACTAATGCTGTTCTTTGACATGCAGGACTGGAGACTCCACCTCTTTCTCAATGATTGTCTACAGTCAGAGACGCTGGTACTTGGTTCCAGCTCATTCACAGGGAATTTCCATGGGGATTGCAGGGAGCTTCAATTAAAACTTTTAAAATGTAAAAATAGGCAGGAGAGAGAAAGCTGCTCTCTCCTGAGGCTCTGACTGGAATCACTAGGGATATATTTTGTAAAGGGTCTCACAGCAATTTTCGGTAATTAGCTCTCAAGCGCTTTTTGGGTGAGAAGGGTTCTTCTGCCTAACAGAGCAGGTAAAGCAGGTCCTGGGCACAGGTCCTCCCCACCCAATCACCCTGTCCTTTATGACTAAGAAGAGGAGTCTGGTTATCAGGAGATAACTGGCAGTCTTTGCTCTAATACAGGTGTGGGGAAAAGTAGGTTTACAGTTGTACAACAAATAAATACAAATAATAAATAAAGAAGTTCCACGTACTCACAGCTATAAACCTACTTTTGCCAACCCTGTATATCTTATGCTTCTGTATTATATAGTAGAATGTTAGCTTTAGTCTGTTAACTGATTGCATTTTTTTATTCACTCAACGAATACAGATCAATGTCTACTGAATGTCAGGCATTGTGTTAAATGCTAGGGGTACAAAACAAATAAGATACAATTTAAACTAGACATCATCATAATAAAAAAAATTTGTGCATTAAAAGATACCATTAAGAAAGTGGTTTCCTTCAGCCCTGACTGGGTAGCTCAGTTGGTGAGAGCATCATCCAATATGCCAAGGTTGCGGGTTCAATATCTGGTCAGGGCACATACAAGAAGCAACCAATGAATTCATAAATAAGTAGAACAATAAGCTGATGTTTCTATTTCTCTCTTTCTCTCCCCCCTCCTTCCTTTCTCTCTCTAAAATCTATAAATAAATTTAAAGAGAATAAAAAGGGAAAAAGAAAATGGTTTCAAGAGAATGGGAAAAGTTTTTTGCAAATGATACATCGAATAGAAGAATAGTATCCAAAATATAAACTGAGTGGCCAGATTATTATGACCAGTCAGATTATTATGACCACCCCATCAGTACTTTGTTGGGCCACCTTTTGCCTTCAATACTGTGGCGATTCTTCTTGGCACTGACTCCACGAGATGTTGAAAGGTGATGCGAGGAATCTGACACCATGCCCGATGAATAGCACTGTCCAGTTCTGTGAGATTTGATGGTTGTGGAACCAGCTGCCTGATGGCTCTTTTAACTTCATCCCACAAATGCTCAGTTGTATTGACATCTGGTGATTGTGGGGGCCACCTAAGCAAGGTAAAGTCTCCCTCATGTTCTTGAAACCACTCCTGCACAATACGAGCACCGTGGCATGGCGCATTGTCTTATTGGAAGAAGCCATCTCCATTGGGATAGGCCATCAACATGATAGGATGAACTTGATCAGCAACGATACTTAGGTATGTTGTGCTATTCAGACGTTTATAATGATCTGGCCCTCTAGCAACTTCAGTGCAAAATTATACCTAATTTGCCTACAAATGTCAGGTGGTCATAATAATCTGGCCACTCAGTGTATATAGAACCCTTACACTCACTAATAAAAAGACAAAGAATCCATTTAAAAATTGGGCAAAGGATCTAAATAGACATTTCTACAAAGAAGTTATCTAAGTAAATTAGAAATGCTCAACATTATTAATCATTAGGAAAATGCAAGTCAAAACTATAATGAGACACTACTTCACATCTACTAGAATCTATACTAATAAAAGGGTAATATGCTAATTAGACCGGACATCTTCCAGATATCCATCTGGACGTCCTTTTGGACAAAGCCATGGTGGCAGGGGCCAAGGAAAAGGCAGTTAGGGGCCATCAGGCCAGCAGGGGAGGGCAGTTAGGGGCAACCAGGCCAATAGGCAGAGGCGGTTAGGGGCAATCAAGCCAGCAGGCAGGGGCTGTTAGGGGTGATCAGGCAAGCAAGGGAGCAGTTAGGGGAGACCAGGCTAGCAGGTGATCAGGCAAGCAGGCAGGTGAGCGTTTAGGAGTCAGTGGTCCCGGATTGCAAGAGGGATGTCTGACTGCCAGTTTAGGCCCGATCCCACAGAGATCGGGCCTAAACTGACAGTTGGACATCCCCCGAGGGCCCCCAGATTGGAGAGGGTGTAGGCTGAGCTGAGGCACCCCCCACACCCTGTGCATGAATTTCGTGCACCGGGCCTCTATAATAATAAAAGCGTAATATTTAATTAGACCGGGCGTCCTTCTGGATGACCTTCCGGACAAGACCCGGGCTGCGAGGGAAGCCCGGGTCCCAGGTGCCGGAGGGAAGCCGGTGCTGGCAGCCAGGGAAAGGAAGGCCTACTCTTGCATGAATTTCATGCATCGGGCCTCTAGTTGTTATAATAAAAAAGGTGAAGTTGTTGAGGATATAGAGAAATTGGAACCCTCACACTCTGCTATTGGAAATGTAAAACAGTACAGCTGCTTTGGAAAGCAGTTCTGTTTTTGTCCCTGGCAGTTCCTCAAAAAGTTAAATGTAAAATTACAATCTGACCTAGCAATTCCACTCCTAGGAATTGCCCAAGAGAAATAAAAAACATATGTTCATGCAAAAATTTCTTTATAAATGTTCACAACATCATTATTTATAGTAGATCCAAAATGTAGTGTACTTATACAATTTAATATTCTGCAGCAATAAAAAAGAATGAAGTACTGGTTCATGCTACAACTTGGATGAACCTTGAAAATGTTATGCTGAGTGAAAGAAGCCAATCACAAAGGACCATGTGGGGGCTAAAACAAAAATTAGTACTTTTCCTCCCACCTTCTACATTCTTCTAGCTGGGATAATAATCAAATGACCAGAAACAAATTCACAGAAGAAAGTAAAAATTTTAATACATGTGCATGGGGACTTCACAAGCATCAAAATTCCAAAGACAGTGAGGCAACACCGGGTGATATTGGGCAAAGGATAAAATGGGAGGGGGAGAGTATTAGATTTCAGAAGTGAGAATGGAGATTTACAGGTAGTAGAGGAAGAGTGGAACACATATGGCAGGCAAATTCTTGCTAGACAACTCAGAGACAATGGGACAAAGGGGTATCTAGCTTACAGGCCCCTGACTAGAGCTCTCCTATTTATCATAATTAATTAGGCTAGGGCAACATCCTAAGGTTCCCTTCCTGGAGTAGGCCTTTCTATCAGAATCTCTTGGACAGGAAAGGAGGGAGGATCAAAGGTTCTTTCTGAGTCTATCTATACTAATAAAAGAGTAATATGCTAATTAGACCAAACATCTTCCGGACATCCATACAGACGTCTTTCCAGACAAAGCCATGGTGGTGGGGGCCGAGGCAGAGGCAGTTAGGGGTAATCAGGCTGGCAGGGGAGGGCAGTTAGGGGCAATCAGGCCGACAGGCAGAGGCAGTTAGGGGCGATCAGGCTGGTAGGCAGAGGCGGTTAGCGATCATCAGGAAGGCAGGGGAGCAGTTAGGGGCATCAGGCAGGCAGGCAGAATGGTTAGGGGCGATCAGGCAAGTGAGTGGTTAGGAGCCAGTGGTCCCAGATGGCGAGAGGGATGAATGACTGCCGGTTTAGGCCCGATCCCGCAGAGATTGGCCCTAAACTGGCAGTTGGACATCACCCGAGGGGTCCCAGATTGGAGCGGGTGCAGGCCAGGCTGAGGCACCTCCCCCTCCCCCCCCCCCCCCCCCGCACAAATTTTGTGCAGCAGGCCTCTAGTTTCTTAATAACCAGCTTAAAACCAATATCCCAAAAGGCAGCTCTTCAGGGTAGCAAAATTAATTTAATCCCTTTCAACCACATATTGTATGATTCCATTTACATGAAACATTTAGAATAGGTGAATCCATAGAGGCAGAAAGTAGATTAATGATTGCTTAGGGCTGAAGAGGGGAAATTAGGGTGATGGCTAAGAGATGTGGGGTTTCCTTCACAATTCTAAAATTGATTGTGGTGATATATACACAACTCTGTAAATACACTAAAATGATTACATTGTACACGTCAATGGGTGAACTGTATGGTATGAATATAATATCTCAATAAAGCTATATTTTTTTAAAGACATGCTTTGTGTCAGATTATGAAGGATCCTATATGTCAGTGCTTAGGAGTTTGGTGTTAGTGTTGCAATGGTTCTCATACTGTGGCCCTGGACAAGCAGTATCTGCCTCATCTGGGAACCTGTTAGAAATACAGATGGTCAGGCTGTACTCCACATGGCCTGCACCAGAAACCCTGGAGGTGGGGCCCAGCAATCTGTGTTTGAACAAGTCTTCTAAGTGATTCTGATGCATGCTCAAATTTGGGAGCCACGGGACTAGAGAATAATAAAGGACTGAGGATGCTATTTCAATAATCTAGGTAGAAAATTATGGAGAGCACAGGTGGCCTGAAGTAAGGGAATAGAAATGGGGATAAAGATTGATTGGAAGGGAAAGTGGAGTAAGAGCAACTCTTTCCCCCACCTCAAATGATCCTGCTCTTAAAATTATTTTTATCAGATATATCCAGAAATGCTCCTAAAAGGGTCCTAATATACTTATCTATTAAAGCAGTGAGTCAGGAGGTAATGGTTAAAGTTGATGGAAAAGAACCTGACAGTATATTTAAATAGATAATGGCAGTACCCTATAAAAATAACTAAAGAGATAGTCATTAACATTTTTGGAAGAGAGGAGAAAAGGAGTAATGAAAATAAATTAAGTCTTTATCCTTTTGGCAATCTTTTGAATGTTCCTGAACCTTTTGAATGATAATTTCTTAAATTGACAATTAAATTTTTGAAAAGAAACATAAATTTATGTAAAGAACTAAATCCAAAAATGGTTAGAAGAAATTTTCTCTGATGAGGTGGGTGGGGTGGGTCTCTTAATTATACAGCCTTCTGTACTTTAAAAAGTTAGAAAATAAAGGTTTATTTTAAAAAACAAAACCTCACCAAAAACCTTCTAATGAGGCAGATTATATTCTCTATTAATCTCACTAATCTGATCCTTCTTGAGGTTATCAGCTATCGTTTATGAGTAAATCTGAAAAACCAAGAGTTTTAAGAGAAAATGCCAGAGATTTAAATTTAACATGAGGAAACAGTCATCTCACTCTTTCAAAGCCCATCTCACCCAGAGAAAAATGCCAAGTAATCTTAGGTGTTTTCATAGCCTCAATAACTAGTATCTTTAAAAAATATATATATTTTTATTGATTTTTAGAGAAGAAGAGAGGGGGAGAGAGAGAAACATCAATGATGAGAGAGAATCATTTGATCGGCTGCCTCCTGCACGCCCCCTACTGGGGATCGAGCCTGCAACCCAGGCATGTGCCCTTGACTAGAATCGAACCTGGGACCCTTCAGTCCACAAGCCGATGCTCTATCCTGAGCCAAACCAGCTAGGGCAACTAATATCTTTTTGATGTGCGTTAATACCTGAAGATTCTTGATTCTTTAGTTATTTTGATTGTCTAACTTTGTGTTGCTCTTGTCTCCCAGATGTGAAACATCTCTCTCAATAGATTTGTTTCACTGGGTCCACCCAAATTAGTAACATCTATTGGTTCCTTTAATGCATGAATTCTATGGGTTCTTATACTTCACATAGATGACTAGACATCCCAGGAAGCCTGAAATACATTCCAATCTGGCTTTCAGCTCCATCATATCTCCAAAGCTTATCCTTTCAAAGCCCAGGTGATCTTTGTGTTTCTAGACTTAGTGGTCAATTCTTGGTGCACGTCTTATGCAGCCTATCAACTTTAGGTGGTCATTCACTCATTAGCCATCTTTACTTGGCTTCCAGGACCCTACTGTCTTGGCTTTCCTGATTGCTTCTTTTTAGTCCTCTTTGTTGGTCACACCTTTAAACACTGGGGCCTCAGAGATCAGTCTTCAGATCTTCACTCACCTACTGGTTCCCTCAACGATCTTACGGAAGTCTCATGGCTTTCAATGATATCTGTATGTTGATTCAACTTTTTATCTCCAGCCCCCATTTCTATGAATTCCTGACTTGTACTTTCAGCTACCTATTCATTGTCTCCAGCTGGGTGATGAATAATCATTTCAAATTTGACACATTCCAAAACACTCCCCCTGCCAATCATTATTCTTTTGCAGAATTTCCCAATTCAGTAAATGGAAATACACATCTTCCTGTTGTCAAGGCCAAAGGACATGGACTTATCCCTGTCCCCCTCTTCCTCTCATACCCCAGTTGTGATCCATCAACAATATGAAAGCTCTTCCATCGGATATATTCAGAAGACCACTTCTCAGCATCTCCATTTCCACAGTCCTGGGTCAAGAAGCCAGCATTTCAGCCTGTATTATTGCCTTAAATGGTCCCCCTGTGTCTACCTTTGTACCTTTCCCATTCTTCACATAACAGCCAGAGTGAACTTCTTAAAACATACCAGTACACTGGATCATGTTACTCCTCTGCTTGAACACTCCAATGGCTCCCATCTCACCCAGAGGAAAATGCCAAGTTTTTACATTTCCCCCCATGTGTGACCTTATCTAGCAAACCATGGTTCTCTTTCCCTTATCAGGGTAAGTTTCACTCTGTTCTGGATAGCCCCTTTCCCTGCAGCTAGCTATCTTAAAAACATAGGCAACTAAACACAGAGAATACTGAGAGTAAGTGGCAGAGTATTTCTATCTGCTAAAAACAAACAAAAATAAGTGAGAGTAAAAAAAAAAGAGCACTGTTGATAATGCTCCAGTGATGAATGTTTATATGTATAGCAAGTAACAATGTCAGTCTATAATCTCAGGTATTCCTAGGATATACTTTTATTCTATAGCTCCATTTATATCTACAGTAGTGCCTGTCCCATAGAACTTTCTGAGATGATGAAAATGTTCCATACTGGCACTGACAAATATAGTGTACATTTATCCTTGGACAGCACAGACTGATAGGTGGAAAACATATTCAATGCTGAGCAAATTCAGTCAGAGCAAGGACTTCTCAGTCAGTTCAGGGATCCATACGCCCTCTCTATCCCTTCAGCTGCATCTAAGTTTTACAAGGTTCCTTGAGAGTCTCTAATTCTCAGTCTTCCAACTGTCATTTGCTGAAATGTCTGAGTTCTTATTTGGTCTCTGGCCATTGGTCTCTCAGATGTTGTATCTTCTGGTTAGCTGGTAAACCCATAAGTATTATTTGTGACCTTGTGGTATGTGTGTTTGCATTGGGTGTGATGGATGAATATGCATTTGCTCTAATATTTGAGAATATTCAATTGTGTTAAAAAAAACACAGAAATGGAATGGTAGCACTCATAAAATATGTTAGATATAGATAAGTAAGTTAGTAACTTGTGAGGCATGTTAAACATAGATAAATTAAGTAGGGAGCTATGTGTATTGAGCACAGATAAGAAACAGAAGAACTAAAAGACACCTCACTTTCACAAAGCACTACTAATAAATATACATGGTGCATCAGAGGCACCCAATATTCATGATACACTAATACACAGAAGGCATATAAGCATTCAATATTCACAGAATCTTTTGAAAAATTTTATCTTTATTACATGTCCCCCTCCCCCCCTTCCCCCGTTAACCCCTTCCACCTTGCACCTGCCCTCACAGGGTCTTAAACTCGCTAGTCATTGGTGACACCATTCTGGCTCCAAATATCCTCTGCCAAACAGAATCTATAGCTGCTTATCAGGCTAATTGGTAAGCAATAGCTCTGACCATGTGTACACACCCCTGTGTGTCTCCTGTGTTGGTCTCCAAGGCATCTTCTGTCTATTGGGCCTCTTTGCTCAAATCTTTGGTCCTTGTCGCCATACCATCAGCAGGGAAGGCTGATGGGGCATGGAGTGGGGTGCCTATGAGCAATGCATATATAGGTTTTGGGTAGTGTGGTCCTTCCACCTTGCTTATACCCTTTCCTAAGTATGTTACCTACTACATCTCTTTCCCTTTGTTTCTTGCTGTGTGTTTTAAACCGATTTAATCAATTGTGTGATTTAAAGCTCTTAATTTGGTCTCTGAGCCTTTCTGACCCAGCCCCTCTGGGGTACCTTGCTTGGTAGTATACTTATAGGCTACCATGGCATCAAGGTAATTACCCTCATGAATTTGGGGGTAAGTCAAAGATTTGTCCAACACTCTCTTGCATGAATTGGGGAGTGAAGCCACCAAAGGCTTTCTCTGCCTAGACAGGCTGTCCTATGTCTACTGTGAATGTTCTGCCATGCTGCTGTGGGAGATCGCTGCAAGATTTGCTGCTTCTATGAGTCCCAACTACGGAGTAAGACACAGCCATTGATTGCAATCAGATCCCCAAATTTATAAGAGGGTTTTACCTATCTAACTTCTTCAGACACCCACCAATGTCTAGCTTTCCTCCTCCTCCTCCCTCAGTTTGAGGGGTCTGTATTTCCTTTGGAAAGCATTTTTTCTCCAAATCCATAGATAAACTCTATGCCTCTAGGCCAGCCGTGGGCAAACTACGGCCCGCGGGCCGGATCCGGCCTGTTAGAAATGAATAAAACTAAAAAAAAAAAAAAAAGACCGTACCCTTTTATGTAATGATGTTTACTTTGAATTTATATTAGTTCACACAAACACTCCATCCATGCTTTTGTTCCGGCCCTCCGGTCCAGTTTAAGAACCCATTGTGGCCCTCGAGTCAAAAAGTTTGCCCACCCCTGCTCTAGGCCTTAAGGACCTTGGTTTTGATCTTGATAATAAAAAAAAACACACCTTTATTTGAAACTATTCTCTCTAGTTTCAAAAGTCTACTTTAAATGTCAATGTCTCTTTGCAGTTCTGTCATGGCAAAGTGACCATAAGTGTAATGACTGGAATGACTGCTCGACCAGTTGCTATGAGGTGGTGGGCAGGTGAGGGGAACTGGGTAGCTGGAGGTGGGGTGGGACCCAGGGCCGGCGAGGGGAACTGGCTGGCTGGCGGGGGCGGTGGGGTGGGACCAGGGACTGGTGAGTGGGTGGAAAATGGGCCCGATCGCAGGCTAGGCCTAGGGACCCTACCCGCTCACAATTTCGTGTGCTGGGCTTCTAGTTCAACAATGAAAAGGAAGGAATTACTGATATATGTAACCACTAGCTCCCATCACCCCTTGGTCAGGGGTCACCTCTTAGGGCACGAACACCCTCTTCTTCCAAATCTGCACAGACCTCAGGAGGCTGAGGGGGTTTCTATAAATGACTCACAAGGTTGAGAAGACCTTTTCTCAGTGGCAGCAAGGTGCTGGCAGGTTATACATGCTCACTTGGTTTCAATAGCAATGGCTGAAGTAAAAAGGCTGACTAATGGGATGTGAGGCACAAGAAATATCTAATCCAGGTACTATTAATATTTAGATAGTCCTCTCCCAGGTGTATATCCACTCCCATGTGCATGCACACACATCAAATCACAGCTCTGAACTCACCAAAATGGCATCATACCAGCCATACTCTGTCTCCTCCTCAGCTTTTGGTCACTTGACAATAAACTGTAAACATTTTCCATGTCAACAGATATGATTTCAGTGGTTGCAAATTATTAGATATACCACATTTCACTGATCTGCGGTTGTACATCATACTATTATAAATATATGATGTACATATTTATACATATATTTTCATACATATTTCTGACTGACAAATTCCTTGAAGTACAATTGCTGGGTTAGAAGACATGAATATTTTTAAGACATTTTACCACATTACCTAGCCCAGTGGTTGGCAAACTGCGGCTCACGAGCCACATGCGGCTATTTGGCACCTTGAGGGTGGCTCTTCCACAAAATACCACGTGCGGGCGCGCACATACAGTGTGATTGAAACTTCATGGCCCATGCGCAGAGGTCGGTATGTTGTGGAAGAGCCACACTCAAGGGGCCAAAGAGCCACATGTGGCTTGCGAGCCGCAGTTTGCCGACCACTGACCTAGCCCATAATATGTTTATCTTTTTATCATATTGCCTAGCCCATAATACTTTTATAACAAAGCCCATACCTTATGATCTTTTGAAGTCTTTTCTAACTTTATTAGTTTATAATTCTCTCATTCTAATATGGAAGTATCAATGAGTCTTGAAGGATTAGCATAAACCACAATAAAGAACTAAATAAATTGCTTATGACTCTATGTCCAATAGCCTTGACTAGCACATACTTTTGGAAACAAAACAAAGTCATTTTACTTTAATAAGAGCCTACCTAAATAAAGAAATAATATACTTTTTCCATATTTATGATCCACAGGAACAAACTTGTAGCAACCTAGAGATTGATTTTTTTTTAGATTTTAAAATTTAAATAAGACATTTCCATAACTGCTATTAATCACCAGTTTGAAATATATTATTCTAGCATGTCTTTAGACTCAAGAAGGCTTTTGTCTATAAATCCATCCTACATAGCTATTTTATTTAGAAGAGAGTATAATGCAGATGACAAATGATTCATTCCTCCTAGAGCAAAGTAATATTATTCTGGAACAAAAGAAAAGAGAAAAATAGTAACAAACACTGCTGTGATATTTTTGAACTTGGACTCATTTGACTTCTTAACACTATTCTAATGTATCATATGTTGTTTTTTTCCATTTTTATAGTCAGAGCTCTAATGGCAAAAAAGAATGTTTGCTGTCTTACATTTAGCCTCCATTATTTAACAACTTAAGCTATTTTCACAACATTCAATTCTATTACTCTGTAAAAGATTAGAAAATACAAAGTCACTATTAACAAAGCCAACATAGGGTTTTCTGAAAGGCATCAAATTTAACATTCATCACAAATGTTTACTGAGAACCTTCTCTATTCTAGTTGCAGTGCTAGGCACCAGGGATGATTCAGTAAGCCAGACAGACACCATTCCTGACCTCACAGAGCTTGCCATCCTATATAATAAAAGCCTAATATGCAAATCGACCAAATGGCAGAATGACCAGTTGCTATGACGTGCACTGACCACCAAGGGGCAGACGCTCAACACAGGAGCTGCCCCCAGCACGCAGGCCCTAGGCCAGCCAAAGCGGCTGTCCATGGGGGCCCCAGATCGCCAGCCAGGCCTAGGGACCCTACTTGTGCATGAATTTCGTGCACTGGGCCTGTAGTTAAAAACTAAACTGCAATGGAAACAATGAAATTAAGAAGCAAATGCCGAAATTTTCCATAATCTTCCCTGGCTTCCTTTGCCTTCTCTGATGTTAACAATCTCTTTGGAGTCACTTCCTTTCTGAACAATGATGGCTTGGCACTGGCTTAACTTTTAAGGATTTGCCAGATTGGATCCCAACACAAATGCACCCATTTTTATAGCAGAAAATAACAAAGCAGCATAAATAACATATGATTTTAATTGATCTCAAGTGTATTCCTAGCCTCTCTCCAGGTGGTTAACATCTTCCCCATTCTCAACCATACAGTGTATACAATACAGAGAGATCCTCTGAAAGCTCAGCTATTGGTAAAACAGGACTGTTATCAGTGACCACAGAACCAAAGAGGTCAGCTAGGTTTCCAGGGCAAGGTGGTCTGGGGTAAAACTGTAAGGGTAATAGCCACCTATCATTGGTGCCCTCTTCTCTGCACAGTGAGAGGCCTCCTTCTCAACTCTGTATCAAACTCTCACACCTTTGCCACCATTTCCTTATCTAAAGGTTTACAGTAACCAATATGATATTAGATCCAAAAGAGAAATGTATATTTTAGCAGGAGACAAAGCTTTAAATCAAACAGATAGTGCTAGGTAAGCAATTTAAGGCATGGGTGAGCATAAAGGATATATTTGGGCAGAATAGAAGGAAAAACTAGTAACAAACTTGCTGGGGGTGGGTGTGGGCATCAGCTCTCAGGAGGAAGAGCCCAAATTTAGGATGACAAAACAAACCTAGGTTCAAATTCTTCCTGAGTGTCAGTTTCTTTAAGACAAAATGGGGATAAGAATATCTATTTTATAAGATTTGACCTATTGATAGTGTGGATTAAGTATGATAATATCTGTAAAGCACATGGACCACTGTGATCACTCAATAAATATTGGCTTAGGTCATTATGTTTTTCACAAAGGTGGCTGTGAATTTTGTGTAAGAGCCCTTCTTTTATCTCTTTTTCCATCTGTAATACAACGGGACACAACAGGGCTCTTTTTTTATATTTTATTGATTTTTTACAGAGAGGAAGGGAGAGGGATAGAGAGTTAGAAACATCAATGAGAGAGAAACATTGATTCAGCTGCCTCCTGCACACTCCTACTGGGGATGTGCCCACAACCAAGGTACATACCCTTGACCGGAATCAAACCTGGGACCCTTCAGTCCACAGGCCGATGCTCTATCCACTAAGCAAAACAGGTTAGAGCACAACAGGGTTCTTGAGCTGAATTTGAACTCCAATAATTTGAAATACTAATGAAATAACAGGGAAGATAGGGTGAGAAGAACAGACAATTTTTTTCCCCTTCAGTGTATTTTTCTAGAGTAAAGCAGTGGTTTTTATACTTTAGTTTGCATTAGAATCACTCAGGAAACTTCCTCCCTTTTATATATTAAGTTATTCAGCCTATATTAACTAGAAACATATCAGTGAACCACATATATTCTTCCTTCAGGAAACTTGTTTTTAAATGCAAAGTCTGGGGCCCATTCCTAAGAAATTCTGATTCAGCAGATCATGGACAGGTCGCAGGAAATTTGCATTTTTAAAAAACACTGTATGTCCCAGCTGGTGTGGCTCAGTTGGTTGAGCATTGTCCAGTGCATCAGGAGGTAGCAGCTTCAATTTCTGGTCAGGGGACTTGCCCGTGTTTCTGGCTTGATCCCCAGTACTCAGCATGCAGGAGGTAGCAGATTAATGTTTCTTTCTCTCTCTTCCTCTCCCTTCCTCTCTCTGAAATCAATAAAGTATACACACACATACATACACACGCCCACACACCCATATTTAATACATATAAAAAAATATAAAATATATATTTATATTTTAAAAAGCACTGTATTTCTTTTCTGAGGAGGGGCGGCAATGGGCCGAAAGTTGAGAAAACATGGCTGGGAGGAAGAGGACCTTTGATTCCCACTTTGAGAAAGACAGCTGTTTTTGGAAAAGACTCTTTTTAGGGGCTTTTGATAATTTTAAGGGAGGGGCAAAAATCCCTTTTCCGAAATGGAAGGATTTAGGAAATGAAAAACACATTTGATCACCCAACGAAAAATAAGAAGGCCACCTTCATTGCGAGAGAGATGAAATCTTGGCAGATTGATTCTTTAAGGAAATGCTTCTTTGTTTTTAACATCGATTTAGACTACTATGAATCTGGACATGATTTTGCTTCCCAAAGAAGTACCAAGTAGTTACACTCCTGGAGAGCTGGAGCAGAGGTGGGCAGGAGCAGCAGAACCAGGAAGTCCAGATTTTCTTTGCAGATGGAAAGTCAGCAAAGGAGTGGGGCCGGAAGTGCCTCAATACAACACCTTCAGTTTTATGCATGACTCCCTCTAGTGTTACTTCAGACCAAAGACCCCAAACTTTGGAAAAGGTGCTATTGTCACCTTGGATCCTGATGCACTGTCCTGTTGGCAATAGGAATAAGATCTTCCTGTAGATCATGACGCCTGGGATGGTTGGCCATGTCAGAAGGTAGAAGATCCTGAGCTACAAAGTCCTCATTCAAGAGTTGATTGGGGGAAACCATAAAAATCCTACAAGATTTCATAGGCAGCAAAATAGCAGACATATGTCGTAGCAATATCTTTACTGACACAGCTCCTAGGGCAATGGAGACTAAGGAGAAAATAAACAAATAGGACTACCTCAAAATAAAAAGCTTCTACACAGCAAAATAAACCATCAATAAAACAGCAAGAAAGCCCACTGCATGGGAGAACATATTTGCCAATGATATTTCAGGTAAGGGTTTGATCTCCAAAATTTACAGAGAACTCATACAACTTAACAAAAGGAAGATAAACAATCCAATAAAAAACGGGCAAAGGACCTAAATAGACACTTTTCGAAAGAGTACATACAGAAGGCCAAGAAACATATGAAAACATGTTCAAAGTCACTAATCATCTGAGAGATGCAAATCAAAACAACAATGAGATAACCATCTCACACCTGTCAGAATGGCTACCATCAACACATCAACAAACAACAAGTGCTGACAAGGAAGTGGAAAAAAAGGAACACTTGTGCACTGCTGGTTGGAATTCAGACTGGTGGAGCCACTGTGGAAGACAGTATGGAGTTTCCTCAAAAAGTTAAAAATGGAACTCCCATTTGACCCAGTAATCCTACTTCTAGGACTATATCCCAAGAAACCAGAAACACAATCAGAAAGGATATATGCACTTCTATGTTCATAGCAGCACAATTTACAATAGCTAAGATTTGGAAACAGCCCAACTACCCATCAGCAGATGAGGGGATTAAAAAACTGTGGTATATCTACACAATGGAATACTATGCCACTACAAAAAAGAAGAAACTTTAACCATTTGCAACAGCATGGATGGAACTGGAGAGCATTATGCTAAGTGAAATAAGCCAGTTGGAGAAAGATAAATATCACATGATCTCACTCATATATGGGATATAATGATCAACATAATTTGATAAACAAAAATAGATCCAGAGACAAATGGCAGGGGAGGTGTGTGTGTGTGTGGGGGGGTGGTAGAGAGCAACCAAAGGACTTGTATACATGAATATTAGCATAACCAACGGACACAAACACTGGGGCAGTGGAGGCTTGCCGGGGTGGGAATGGCTGGGGATGGGGGGAATCAATCGGGGGGGAAAAGGAGACATATGTAAATCTTTAGACAATAAATAAATACAAAAAAGGAGGTCAGCAAAAAAAAAAAAGTGTTGATTGGGGCCTTGGCTCTGGGAGAAGAAAACTGGTCTAGGGTGCTCTTGTTGGGGAAGGTGCTACTTGTTGCAAAATGGTGGTCCTAGGCCAGGGACTAGGGAGATAGAGTCAGTAGACTCCCCTTTGGAGGGGTTCTCCTTCTAACTTTAGACCCTGACATGTAAGGGAAATTAAGAAATGAGCCTATTCGGTGTGGCTCAGTGGTTGAGCACTGACCTATGAACCAGGAGGTCACAGTTTGATTCCTGTCAGGGCACATGCTCAGGTTGTGGGCTCTATCCCCATTGTGGGGCATACAGGAGACAGCCAATCAATGATTCTCTATCATCATTGATGTTTCTATCTCTCTCCCTCTCCTTTCCTCTCTAAAATCAAAAAAGAAATATAATAAAACAAAGAAATGAGCTGGTGTCCAAATTGGACCAGGTTGCATGAGGGGTTTTACACAAAAGGCCAACATGCCTTCTGAGCAACTGTCAGGATTTGCTCCAGACCTAGAAAGATCTGACCATTAATCCCTCTTAAGGCTACAAATGATGGTCTCTTCCCCTTTCCCCTCCTGAAACCTTTTCTAAATTTGGACTAGCTCAGTGCAAATTTTTACCAATGCTCCTGAAGAGCTTGCGTGAGCAGCTTGAACTCTAAAATATTATCAAAGAAATTCTGCTCTTTCCAGCTAAAAACATTGGCTTCTGCTAGAAGTGGAAACTGCCTGATCAGTTTTGATGAAAATGAGAATTGTTTATAATTAGCAATTACTGTTTTTGGCATCCACACAGCAGTCTTCCCTCTTTAAGCTAGTTCAAATCACTCACCATCTAATTTTAACTTAAGAAAAAAATTTTCCTTTATAGATGGAATACCTACTCTTATTAGAAATATATAAAATGAAAATAAAAATAAATGGGAAAAATTTACTGGTAGTCTCTTACACATACATTGTGATGCATTTTCTTTTTAATGTATATATTTTACATAGTTGTAATTACATGGTATACATAAAATTGCATATGTTGGGTTTTAAAATCTGGTTTTATAATATCTGCTAACCCTATGAAGCAGGATAAAAATACCCCTTTGAAGTCCACTACCCAGACATATGATCCCTTACCTTAACCTTTGGGCGCATTTCCTGATAACTCCTTTGCCATAGTTTCTAGTTTTTTTGTTTTGTTTTGTTTTTAACATACTTGTAATTATGTTGCATTGAAGATTTGTTAATGCAGGAACATTCCCAGATCCTGTAAGAAAGAAGGTATGAAAAGACTCAATGATAGACCATCTGCATTACTTGATGGCATTGCACATAGTAGACATGCAATGAATAATTATTGAGCAAATGCATGAATGTATATAATGGACAAGTTTGAGAGAAGAGAGTTCGTTTGGAAATGGGAGAGTTTAGTGGAGAGAAAGGGCTCCGAGTGCCTCCAAAAGCAGGAGTCATCTAATAGGACAGAGCTCCTGTATTTCTTCTTGGACTAGCACTTGTATTTGTGGAGCTAGATGGTGCTGAAGGAATGAATACATTTCTCCCTAGACAATCTCATCTTCTAGAGGCAAGAACTGGGAAGACTGACCACATTCGGGCAGTGCATTGATTGTCCTTGTTTTCTGAATGGTGAATTTTTATTTCCTGTGTCTTCAAATAAATTTTAGTGGGAAGATGGGCAATGCTGTTTTAAGATTTCTACCCAGATTTGCCATTTCAAACTGGACATCAAGTTATACTTTTAATTTACTCAATGAACACTTAATTGAGAATGAAAAGGTAATCTAAAGGCAGCTCAATTCATACCCCAAAGGGCAGGCAAGAGACTGCAGGTCTACATTATGTCTGTACTGCAGAGTATTTTAACAGAGCATTCTATTATTGATTTCAAGTACATACAAATACCTACTCTTATTGGAAATACATAAAATGAAAATAAAAATAAATGGGAAAAATTTACTGATAGTCTCTCACACATACATTGTGATGCATTTTCTTTTTGATGTATATATTTTACATAGTTGTAATTACATGGTATACATAAAATTGCATATGCTGGTTTATTTTTTTAAAACTTACCCAAGAATATGTTTTTTCCTTTGATTTTTTTTTAGAGCAAGAGGAAAAGAGAAACATCGATGTGAGAGAGAAACATTGATCAGTTGCCTCCTGTACATGCCCCAACCGGGGATAGAACTGGCAACCTAGTTTTGTGTCCTGACCAGGCATCAAACTCACAAACTTTTTTAAAAAGTGTATCTTTATTGTTGAAATCAATACAGATGCCCCCCTTTTCCCCCCATTGACCGCTCCCCCCCATCATGCTCCTCTTGCAAATGTTTTTGGTATACAGGATGATACGCCAACCAACTGAACCACCCAGCCAGGGCCATACAAATACTTTTAATAATTTATATTGGCCAAATTCATTATTATCATTTAATGTACATTAGTGAGTTTTTACTATTTTAAAGGAAATGAGCCTAAATGATTATATAAAACATTTGGATACACATTGAACATAGGTTTTATCCATTTAGAAAATGCAAGAAGTAAAGATTAAAAGAAAAGTAACATCAAACCCATAGAAACAAGTCAAATGTATTGAATTGATTCTTTGGCAATTTAATGATACTGAGACTTTTTTCCCTTGAAAATATATCAAATTTCCCTTCTATCTTCCCTGAAGCATGAGAGAATAAATTAGTGACTGCATAATTAACATCCAGGTATTTTGTGATACTTTGATAGGGGGCTCCCCCTCTTCGAATCTTACTTTATATTTCAGACCACACATTCTCAGTCTGTTGATAATGCATTTGGTCCCAGCCTAAGATTTTTCCAGGTCTAAAGCCAGGTTCACATTTTTGCTTTGAAGAGACAGAAATTCCAAACAAATACAGATGGTCAGACCATAAACTTAATTAAAATTTCTACTTTACTGGATGTTACATTAAATATGGCCATAATGCCAAGAGAAATACATGCAAAATCCATTTATACCCACATCCTGCTGCTTCCACATAGTATAAAATAACAGAATGCTAAGAAGCATGTGTTTGTGTATGTGTCTGTGAGCACGTGTGTGTTAACCCAGCTCTCTTTTTGGCTTGGCTGTCATTCTAGTCATGTTTTGACCAATAAAAGATGGATTTTAATTAAAATCTGGGATTGGCCAGCTGTACATCTGCTAACTTTCCCTATATAATTCTCAAGCCCTAATTTAGATACTGTGGTTTTCTTTCTCCTTTTTGTGCAAATCTGGAACATTTTAATCTTGCCTACTTAGGCCAGAGTATTTATTTATTTGTAATTATGTGGAGATAAAAATTCATCTCCAGAAGGGTAATAGGGGACATTCATAGGCAGATGAAATGTGTTTTTTATGGCATTTTAAGGGGAGGAAGGGACCCAGCCTTGTCGTTTATAGATGAAGACTGTGTCTTAGAGAAGACAATTGAGAATGAACAGCTAAGTTTGGCTAGGACATGCCAAGCCCAGTTCAGGCGGGGCAAGGAGGGCTAAAAGGACAGCTAGGGCCACATCTGACAGGTCTGGCTGGTCGTGTGGTAGGACACCATCTACAGTTCCCACCAGGTGTGTTAGGCCAAATTCCCAGAAAAACAAACCTGAGACCATGCTTATGCATGAGGACTTCATTGGTGACTGTGATCCCCAAGAGGGGAGAAGATGCAAACCTGGGAAGAGGCTATGTTCCAAATTGGCCACCACTATAGTCAACTGGTTGCTCTATCACACAGGTTCTTCTGAGGAATCTATGAAAGCATCTCGGGACCCTGTTGTGGAAGTGAATTGTGTCCCCCAATTCGTATGTCCCCCAGTGTTTCACAATGTGACTGTAGTTGGGATACAGTCTTCAAAGAAGTGATTAAGTTAAAATGAGGCCCTTAGGGTAAGCCCTAATCCATCTGACTGGTGTCTTTTTTAAAAAAATATATTTTTATTGATTTCAGAGAGAAAGGGAAAGGGAGAAAGACACAGAAAAATCAATGATGAGAGAGAATCATTGAGTGGCTATCTCCTGCATGCCCCCTCCTGGGGATTGAACCTGCAACCCCTGCATGTGCCCTTCTGGAATTGAACCTGGGACCCTTCAGTCCGCAGGCTGAGCCAAACCAGCTAGGGTTGGTGCCTTTAACACACACACACACACACACACACACACACACACACACACACACGACACAGAAACATCAGTGATGAGAGAGAATCATTGATCGGCTGCCTCCTGCATGCCCCCTACTGAGGATCCAGCCCAGAAACCTGAGTATTTGCCCTGACTGGGAATCAAACTGTGTGACCTCCTGGTTTCCTGAGCTATACCCACCAGGCGGTCTGATATCTTTTAAAGAAGAGGACATTTTTGCACATACACAATAAAGATCACATTGAGGACACAGCAAGAAAGTGGCTATCTACAAGTCAGAGAAGTCTCAGAAGAAGCCAATCCTGCTGACACCTGGATCTTGGACTTCTAGTCTTTAGAACTGTGAGACAACAAATTCCTGTTATTCCAGCCACCCAGTCTGTGGTGCTTTGTTATGGCAGCTCTATCAAATGAATACTCCCTCTAACAAGGGAGAAGAAAGAGCCAGTTTTGACTGTTGGAGGGCTCACTGCCAGCACTTCTGTGTTGCACATGCTCAGGTGTCAAACACTTTGCTCTGGAGTCTCATGCATTGGGGTCAACAGATGTCCTAGGGCAGCAGGTGTTGGATTTCAGGTGAGACCTTAGTGGGTACCAGATGTAAGAAGCAGATTGGAACCTGTATATTGGGCTGTAAGGGTGAAAGATGGGGAAAAGAGAGAGGTTGGAATAAGAGATAGGTAAGGCTGATAAAAGTTGAAGCAGAGTTGAAGTGGTATTGATCCACAGGGTACTAAAAATATTGATAATAATAATGACAATGATGAGTGATAGTTATTGATGTTCTATGTGCTCAACAGTGGGCTATGCTCTTTATATCAATGATCTCATTATTATTCCTATTTCACAGATGAAGAAACTGAGGCACAGAGAGGTTCAGCAACTTTCCCAAGGTCACAACAGCTGCTAGCCAGTAATGGAACTCAAGTAAAATTGAACCTGGTGCCAAAGCTTTCACCCTCATTCATATCACTCTGCTTTCTTTTGATGCTGTGATTGAAACAGAGTTTTAGAAATATAAATTTAAATAGATGTCTTAACTTATTTTAATTTCACACACAAGTTATTTAAGAACATATAAGGTATTCTGTGCAGAGGATTACCCTAAGAAGGTCTGTGTAGCAGAGTAATTAAGCAATCAGATTGTAGAGCCAATATGCCTACGTTCAGATCGCAGCTCTCTTGCTATTGGCTGGGTGATTTTGAGAAAGTAGCTCAACTTCTCAGTGTCTCATTTCAAATCTGTGCATGATAAAAATAGCACCTACTTCTTGGAATTGTTGTGAGAATTAATTATTTTATACACAGTAAGTAGTTCCTGGACTAGGTGTTTTTTTATTATTACAATGCTTAAAAATATTGACTTCTAATAACTTTTATCCACATGAAATTATTGAGCATTACACATGGATCTCTAAATTTCTGCAACACTTCTGTTGCTTTGTAAGCTAAAGGACAGATTTTTCAAAAGCAGTCAAATGTCAGCTGTTAAACATCACATTGCCGGCATCATAAATGAAGTCACCATTTGGCAAATCATTTCTTGGCAGGCATGGTTCTCACCAACAGAGAAAATGAAAAAATTAAAATAAAATCCCCACTGTGATTTGTTAAGTATTTCAGACACATGGCTCAGCAATTTTTCCAAGTGCAAAATTCTTTTCCTCCCAGTTAGGACTCAGAAGGCTGAGCTGTGTGGAGGAGGTGAACTTTGGGTGAATCAATTTTTAAAAAAAGATCCTGTAGCTGTCATGTCTGAAGGTGAGGCTGTTTACCATGGGGAGAAGATAACCACGTTATTCAAACACAGGCATGGTCTCAGGGCTCAGAGGCCACAGTTTATTATCTGATTGTTGTAATTTCATGTGGGGAACCTGGCTGAATGATTGCAATAGTTGTCCTTATCTCTTATCTCATTTCCTCCCTTTCAAGGGGAGATAGAGCAAGTTTCCTCATCTGTGAAATGAGGGGGGTGGTGGTGTTGAGTTGATATCCTCCAAGGTCCTTTGGCTCTGACATTCTGTGGCTTCAGATTCTTCCTCTTTCTTGGATATTGTTCTTTGTTTTCTAGTGCACTGGACCGGTCCAAACATCTCTACATGTTTTAGTTTTGGCTGCTAGGAGAGCAAAAGGCAAGGTCTTATACTTCAGTAAAGATTTGCAATTTATAATGTGTCCTCACATATGTCTCCTTCATAAAATCAGATACCCCCAAGGAATTTTAGATGAGGAGAATGAGATCCAGGGAAGTTAAATGATTTGTCCAGTCACAGGGCTTGTAGGAAGCAGGGTCTTCAAACAAGTTGTGTCCGTGCAGTGGGATTTGGTATTTGCAGTCTGCACAGTGCCTCACCACCTCAGAGGACCTGGTGACATCATAAGGACTCTTCAGGCCTTCAGAGAATGGTCCAGAGTTGACTCTGTTGGTTTTGTTTGGGTAATATGTTCAACCCTGAACCAATCATTTGGTCAAGCCTAGTTACAGCTTCTTTCTGAAACTTGGAATGGAACCTGCTTCCCTGAACCACATAGTTGAAAATGGGACATGGAAAATCAGGGGCAAACATCAGATAACAAAATAATAAATGACACACAGAAAAATAAAGAAATTTCAATTATACACAGAGAAAACATTTTTGCAAAAGCAGTTTTTCCTTGCACTGATGTCAAACCAAATACTAACTCTAGAGTGGGTGAGGGAATGTAACAATAAAAAGTGGATTATTTCCAGGAATGGGATTTCTGGAAATCCATACCCATTTAGTGTGTTAGACAAGCTCATTCTATTGAAATAAGGATTTGGAGCTTTCTCAGTCAGACCAGACTAATAAATATTCTTGGACATCTTATGTCCAAAGTGCCCAAGGTAAAGAAAGGTGGTTAGGCAGCCATATTTCCTGCTTTGTCAATTTGATACCGCCAGCTAGTTGTAGTTTTCTGCTTCTTGCCATGTGATCCCCAGATTTCATACCTGTGAGACACTGTGCTTTTTGGGTGTGTGTCATTCTAATCCCCTTTGGTTTAGAGAAGCTGTTCAAAGGGTTGTGTGTGTGTGTTTTTTTAATTGGTTTTGGATTATATTTTATTGACCAAAACTTTCCCCTTGGTTGTCATGGCAACTTTCATATTGCGAGAATTAGATGTTATTAGCCTAGAGGTTTTACAAGCAGATGACTTCCAGACATAGGGGCAGATTTAGGACTTTTGGGCTGGGACATAGAGCTTTTACTGTACTTAAAACTAGTTTACATAATTTATAAATCATTTCAGTTTAAATAAGCTAACCTCTGGACCAACCATGAAGTGTTTGGTTATATCCCAAGTCCCTACATTCATTTATATTCTTCAAGGTTCACCTAGTAGCAGATTAGTTAGCCCAGAGATGTGGGGGAAGGGAAAGTCGCTTGTCATATTGCAGTTGATAGCAAGTTGGGTGCTGTGTAGTTTTGCCGCCTAACCCATCTGCCAGGGTGGGGCTTTCAGTAACACTAATTGATCCCACTACTGACCCTCTGCCCCGACGCCTGGCTCTTACCTGCTCTGTGAGACCCCTATTCAGGAAAATAGGATTGGCAGATCACAGTTTGCTCACTGAAAGGCAAGTGTTTGTGTTAAATTTAGGGTTGCTATTTTTAAGATTCTTTGCTTCATATCCTCAAATTTGCCTTTTAATTATTCTACTTTTTAAATGAAAGTCTGTATATTTATTTTTTGTTTATTGTTATTTGCATTTTTATTGGGAGAAAGTATTATCTGTGGTTCTAGTTCTTGAAACAAAAGCCCAGTTCTTTACATTGTCATGCAGAGGAAGAACTTGTTTTTTTATTTGAACAATTTTATTGAGGTATAATTTACATACCATAAAATTCACCCCTTTTAAATTTATATGTTTTTATTGATTTTTTTAAGAGAAAAAGGAAGGGAGAGAAAGAAAGAAACATCCATCTGTTGCCTCCCTTATGCACCCCAATGGTAGATTGAACCTGTAATCTGGGCATGTGCCCTGACCAGAATCGAACTAGTGACCTTTTATTGCACAGTAAACACCAAACCAACTGAGCCACACCAGCCAGGGCTCTTTAAAGTCTATAACTTAATACGTTTTAGCAAATCTACAGAGCTGCACAACCATAACCACTATTCTATTTTAGAACATTTCTAATACACCCAAAAAAATCCTAGTGCCCATCTGCAGTCACTGCCCCTTTCCACTTTCAGCTCAGGCAACCAGCAAGAATCTTATCCTTTCCTAGCTGGTTTACTATTAACTCCTGGAAGTTCTTTTTGGGATGCTTGAATGGCCAGTGTTTCTCTCTCTTTCTCTCACACATACACATACACACAACAAAAATACAAACAAAGAGAAAGAAACAGACAAAAGCTTTTATTATATTTCTTTTCTGGTTACAAAAGTAATACATGTTCATTGTGAAACATGTAGAATTTAAATAGCCCAGTCGGCATAGCTCAGTGGTCGAGCCATTGACCTATGAATAAGGAGGTCATGGTTCGATTCCTGGTCAGGGCACATGCCCGGGTTTCGGACTCAATCCCCAGTGTGGGGCGTACAAGAAGCATCTGATCAATGATTCTCTCTCATCATTGATGTTTCTATCTCTATCTCCCTCTCCCTTTCCCTTCCTCTCTGACATCAATAAAAATATTTTTAAAATATGTAGAATTTAAATAAAAGTGATTTTGAAATATGTAATTAGTGACCGAAATAACTACCGTTAGTTTTTTGGAATGGAATGTTTCAGCTTTTTTTGTTTTTTTTAAAATCCAAGTGTTTATTGTAGAAAGTTTGGAAAATAATTAGAAGTACAAATAAGGACAAACAAATCACTGTTAATCTCACTATCCAGAGATAACCTCTGTGTATCAGTTAGCCTTTTCAGGGGAACAAATGGTCTCAAAACTCTCACTGGCATACAACAACGAGCAGTAATATCTTGCTCACTGTTCCATGGGTCAGCTCGGGAAGCCCTGTTTCAGGCAACCAGCTCTAGTTTTGTTCCAAAGGTGTCACTTTCTGGCTCAGGCTAAGTGGTTACCTGGAACATGCCTGCTCAGAGGGTGAGTGGGAAAATGTGATGCCTGTAAGACCTGAGCTCAGACCCAGCACACTGCTACTCTGTCCATGCTCCATTGGAGGCCAAAACAAGGTACATGAAGTCCAACTTCAGTGGTTGGGGAGGTATCCTCCTCCCTTGGTGTTACTGGGGAAGGGAGTCAATATTTGCTGGATAGGATTTCAGCACACTGATACTATTCTGATATTTATATTTTCTTTCCCTATGTAATAGGTTTTTATATAAAAGGTCACTTGTTTCATAAAAGTGATTTTTTCCCAATAAGCCTACAAAACATCACTAATCATCAAGGAAATGCAAATCAAAAGCACAATGAGATATCACTTCTCACCCATTAAGATGATTATTTTTTAAAAAGCCCAGAAAATAACAAGTGTCAGTGAGGATATAGAAAGACTGGAACCCTTGTGAGCTCCCAGTGAGAATGAAAAATGGTACAGCAATTATGGGAAACACTATGGTGGTACCTCAAAAATTAAAAATAGAATTACCGTATGACCCAGAAATTTCACTTCTGGGTATATACTCAAAAGAATTGAAAGCAGGGACTCAAATAGATATTTGTACAACCATGTTCATAGCAGTATCATTCCCAATAGCCAAAGGGTCTACTGATGAATGAATGGATAAACAAAATAGAATATATCCAATCAATGGAATATTATTCAGCCATAAAAGGGAGGAAATTCTGACACATGCTACAATATGGATCAACCTTAAGAACATTATGTTAAGCGAAATAAGCCCATCGCAAAAGGACAAATAGTGTATGATTCCACTTATATAAGGTACTTAGAATAGTCAAATTCATAAAGACAGAAAGTAGAATGGTTTCCAGGGGCTAGAGAGAGTGGGAATGGGAAGTTGTTGTGTAAGGGGCATATATTTCAGTTTTGCAACAGGAAAAAAGCTCTGGAGATGGTTGGTGGTGGTGGTTACACAACAATGTGAACGTAACTAATGCCTCAGAACTGTACACTTAAAAATGTTCAAAATGGTAAATTTTATATTATGTGAACTTTATCCCCCAAAATGTTTCTTTTTTTACATGTAGTTTTAATTGCCTTAGCATTTCCAAATCAATAAACATTATTTATAACATTATATTTTAAAGATTACAGTTTCTCAAAAGGTAGATATAACATAATTTAATTTCTTACTACTTTTTCTTGTTTATTTGTGCTATTACAAATTATACCTTTGTTCCTATCTCTGATTATTTCTGTTAGATAATTTCCAGGAATGAAATTATGAGTTCAGTGAATATGAACATTCAAAAATATAAATGTAAAAAGTCTGCGTACTCATTTCTTCATTAACTTGCAACTATGATATGTTATTATTTTAAAAAGAATTGTTTTAGGCCAGATGAAAAAGGTTATCCTATAGATGTTTTAATATGCCTTTCAAAGATTGGTAATAAAGTTGAACACACTTTAAACGTGGCCTTTCTTCCCTCCGTCCGTCCGTCCCTCAGTCCCTCCCTTCCTCCCTTCCCCCCTCTCTCTCCAGGGGTGAATTGGGGCATGGCAGAGTAAGGGCAGGGCAATGAAAGCAGTCTACTCTGGGTGCGGGCAATATGGCGTTACATTATCTGTAGACAATTTAAAACTAATAATAAAACCTACTGAAAGCCAGTCTGCATCAGCACTATAAAAAGTCAATGATCAATATTCCCCATCCGCCCCATCTGGACTATCTGCTCCCACACCTACCTCTTTCTCTTATTGGTCCATAGCAGCGGTTCTCAACCTGTGGGTCGCGACCCCTTTGGAGGTCGAACGACCCTTTCACAGGGGTTGCCTAAGACCATCGGAAAACACATATATAATTACATATTGTTTTTGTGATTAATCACTATGCTTTTGAAAGGGTGAGGGCTATGCGCTCACCTCCATCTTGCCTGCATCCTCCATGTTGGGGCCACGTGTAGCCTTCTTCCCGGAAGCCCAGGCCTCTGCTGGCCGCGCCCGGGATTTTAAACTAACCAATGACAATCAAGGGAAGTGCGCGCCATAGATATGACCACATCCTGTGTAACAAGACCCGGCTCACGCCTGGCCAATCGGCAGGGCCCACAATCCCCTTGCGTCACCCCCCTATTTAAGCCGGATTTTCCCATGGGAGGGCACTCTCTCTTCCTGTCGCCGGGGCCGGCCGGGAGCAGGGCCGGGCCGGCCAGGAACGGGGGTCGGTCTAGCTAGCCCAAAAATAAAAGGTCCTTCTGCTGTTGCATCGAACTGGCTCCCAGTGTGGAATTTTTTGGGGATCTTGGAATCTGGGCATAACAGCTTTAATTATGTTCAATTTGTAACAATGAAAATACATCCTGCATATCAGATATTTACATTATGATTCCTAACAGTAGCAAAATTACAGTTATGAAGTAGCAACGAAAATAATTTTATGGTTGGGGGTCACCACAACATGAGGAACTGTATTAAAGGGTCTCGGCATTAGGAAGGTTGAGAACCACTGGTCTATAGCATTCCTTATATATTACAGTGATTAAACCTTTGCCTGACACGCTGGTATGCACTATTTAATTTGTTGAGAGTTTTAAAAATTGTTTTGAATATTCACTCATATGTTGAAAGTTCTGAAAGTACAAGGGAAAAGCCTGCCTCTTACACTTGACCCTCTGTTAACTCACCCTCTCCCAGGCAACCACTGTGATTATCTTCCTATGTATCCCGTCATGGAATTCACCCAGGAATATTTTCTCTTCTTAATCAAGTAAGAGCTTACTATAATACTGCACAGTGCCTTGCTTTTCCCCCCCACTTAGTAATGGATAGTAGAGCACTCTCCATATCACTAACTTAAAACCTTTGTTTTTTTGTCTGCATAGTACTCCTTTGTCTGGAACTTCCATAATTTTATTATTTCTCTACTGATGGATTTGTATTATTTTGCATATGTACCAGTATATCTGTAGGATAAATTCCTAAGGTTGGAATTTTTGCATGAAGATTTGTGGATTTGCACTTTTGATATTGTTATTCTTTCTACAGATCTTATCAATTTCACAATCCATTCACTTTAATATGGATGTTTACTAGTCTCTTTTTTTAAAATACATTTTTATTGATTTCAAAGAGGACGGGAGAGGGAGAGAGAGACAGAAACATCAATGATGAGAAAGAATCATTGATTGGCTGCCTTTTGTACACCCCCTAACTGGGGATCGAGCCCGCAACCCAGGCATGTGCCCTTGACCGGAAGCAAACCTTGGACCCTTCAGTCTGCAGGCCAATGCTCTATCCACTGAGCCAAACAAGCTAGGGCTACTAGTCTCTTAAAAAGCCATGGTAGCCTGGCCAGTGTTGCTCAGTGGTTGAGGGTCGACCCATGAACCAGGAGGTCACGGGTTTGATACCTGGTCAGGGCACATGCCCAGGTTGCAGGCTTGATCCCCAGTAGGGGTGTGTAGGAGACAGCTGATTGATAATTCTTTCATCACTGATGTTTCTATTCCTCTCTCCCTCTTACTTCCTCTGTGAAATCAATAAAAACATATTTAAAAAATTTAAAAATTAAAAAAGACACTTTAATGGGTGTACTAGTCTAGTGGCATCTCATTGTGGTTTTAAGTTTCCCTTAGGATTAATGATATTAAGCCTCTTTTTATGGCTTAACATTGTTATCTCTTCTTTGATAAAGTGCTTACTTTTTTAAAAGTTGAGTTGCTTGTATTCTTATTGGACTAGAGGCCCAGCACACAATTAAATTGTGCACGGTTAGGATCCCTAGGCCTAGCTGCAATCAGGGCCATGTCCACCGTCCAGCGTTGCTCCTCCACCTCCGTGGCCCCTGCCCCGTGAACCTCAACGCTCACAGCCCCTGCCCTGCGAGGCTCCTTGGCCTCAGCCGCCCAAGCCCCACGACACTCCTCCGCTGCCCCGCGAAGCTCCATGCTAACAGCCCCCACCCCTCGAGGCTCCTTGGCCTCACTGCTGCCCACATCCTGCAATGCTCCTTCGCCTCACTGCCCTGTGAAGCTCCATACTCAGCCTCCGTGGCCCCACCCCGCCCTGCCGTGGGACCGGTCCTTTGGTCATTTGGGCCTACATCTCCCTCCTCTCGCCGCCGCCGCACCACAGGCAGCCGGGGGCCCACAGTTCCCACTCCCTCAGCTCCCTAGCCTGCTGTTTGGTTGTCCGTCTGGTCGTGATGGCACCTGGCTTTTTATATATATTAGGATTGTAAGAGTTTAATAATAGTCCTTTATAAGATAGTGACTTACAAATATTTTGTACTAATCTGTGGCTTGCCTTTTCATTTTCTTAACCAAGTTATTTGAAAAGTAGATCTTTCTAATTTGATGAAGTCTATCTTATTATACATATTTTTTCTTTTACAGATCATGTTTTCTGTTGCCTAAGAATTCTTTGCCCAATCCATAGCCACAAAAATATTTTGAGACATTTCATAGTCTTAGCTCTTAGCTTAGATGTATGATTCATTATAAGTTAACTTTTTCATATGCTAAGAGGTCAAGCAAATTGTCTTTAGCAATAAAGTATCACCATTCTGAAATATCCTACTGAAAGTTATATAGAATATATTTTAGCAACTTGATTCCAACTTCTTAAATGATGACTAAAGAGAAATGGGTATTTTCCCACTTATGAACTTTATTTTTTAATCAGGATATAAATAAACCTCCAAATGGAACAATCTATCCATTAGCCAATTTCCTTGGTAGCATGCAAACTATCAGATTGGCTATTTTCAAGTGCAGAAGATACAAATCTCAAAAATATTTAATAAGATGGGTTTGCTTTATTTTAAAATTTCAATGGAAATATTATTTTAGTTATTTACTTTACTATTAACTTTTCTATTTATTCAATAAATGCATTTTAAAAATAAACCTCCAAAAGAGGTATCTATAATAATAAAAGCATATTATGCTAATTAGATCGGACAACCTTCCAGTCGAAGCTGGGGCTTCGAGGGAAGCCCAGGTCCCGGGTGCCAGAGGGAAGCTGGTGCTGGCAGCCAGGGGAAGGAAGGCCTATTCTTGCACAAATTTCATGCTTTGGGCCTCTAGTTTTGTAATAAGATTCATTTAGATATAAGTTCATAAAGAAGATCATCAACATTAATGGCAAAGGAACATCGATGGCAAAACCAGTTGACAGCAGTAGACTGCACTGGGGCTTAACTTTTCTTATCACCCCTCATCTTTTGAAGACAGTTATTAAGATTTGTGGGCTGTGTGTGTATGTATGTGTGTGTGTGTGTACACACACACACACACATGCAATATGCCTACATATGTGTGCTTGAAGAGACCTAATGGATATGAGAAGTCTTTTCCACTGCATGCCTGTGAGGAGCCAGCCCTTTGGTGAGTGACTAGGGTTGAAGAGGCTGCTATCTGAAGCGTCTCTTACAGTTTATGATACCGCCTCATTGTCTCAGGGTGGGCCTGAAACCCTTGTCCACAAACAGCTACTCCATTCAGCCATTCAGCACTGCTAACTCTCTCCCTCTGGTCAACCTTTCCTGGGAAGTGTTTTCAAAATACAGTGTGACTAGCACTGTGAAATAATAACCCTTGCAGGTGGCCAGCAGCACTCAGTGCACCCTTTGCAGAATCCCACATGCAAACATTTTCATGGAAAAGTGGTATTTTCTATCCTTTACCGATTGGATTTAATAAGGGGTTGGTGTCAAAGTCACAAACAGAACAGAGGGAAGGATGTTATTGAGTGCTCAGCATGTATCTACAAAAATTGTCTGCTGAATGAATCAAATTCCTTTTCAGGGCTGATAAAGGCCAAAATGGACTGGAATGCCGGTGTGAAGGGGAACCTAATATAATCACATTTTGGCTTTGGGCCCGGCTCTCTTTAAACTATGTCTTCTTTTTAAAATCACAGGGAACATGGATCATGAATCAGACATGGGGTCATTGACATCTCTCTCTTCTACCTGTGTGGGCCTGCCACAACTATCGGTGACCAGGAAGTCATAAAAAGAAAAGAGTTACTTTGAAATTCCATAATATTGTTAGCAATGAAAAAATGGCTAAGATCTTAATATCTTTAAAAAACTAAATAAAAGTGAATCTTTGTGTTCAGCTCTATAATTTAGTTAATACATCAAAACTAAATGTTACTATTAAAAAAATAACTAGATGGGATTACGTAAAGCTTCTCCCTTTTTAATGTGGTTGATTGGTTTGTCTCTGGTGTATCTCAGTGAATTCCTTTAGATTCTTCCCAGTTCTAGTGGTACAAACCTGCCTCTTTGGGGAAGAGTGGACTTGGGTCACAACCTGAGTTCATCCTGATAACTGACACTTTAAATGACAAGGTTACATATAAAAAGGCTCCAGAAAGACCAATGGCTATTTAGAGATTGCATCTGTTTTTTAAGTGCTTAAGATTTCAGATGTTAGTGTCTAGTGTTTCTTAGAAATTGTTTCAACAAATAATTTTATTAATTATTTCATTAACTGAATTGTGAAAATACATATATATATATGCATATATGCAATAAAATATTTTGCATAAGTTCATTTGTGGATACCAACTCTTTCAGAATTGAGAATTATTAAAAAAAACAATTATCTTGTATTAAAAGCCTTGCAGATAAAATTTAAAATAATTAAATATGCATATTGCAATAAAGCAATATATAGCAAGCATGAGTTTTTTAAACCCATATTTTAAAATACTATTTTACTTGGTATTTCAACTCTGGGAACTTTTTTAAGGACATAATGCAAAAGAAAGGAAAGCAGTATGTACTTTGATTTTCATAGCCAGGTTATTTATAACAAGGGGAAAACAAGGAAATAAATGTCTTATGAAGGTAGATGCTTAAGTCAATTGTTAACCATTGATTATTATGTAGTTGTTAAAATGACATTACTCATTATTTCTATTTATAGGGGTATAAAATGCCTATGATTTGATATTAACTGCAAAAGCAAAAGTGTGTATGCGTACCAGATGACTGAAATGGCATAAAGTATATGCAGAAAAACAAAGATTGGAATGTTATTAAAAATAAAAGGATAGTGATTATTGGATTATAGGAGATTTATAAAATATTGAATTATTTCATGTCAATGTTCTCTTTTTGACAATATATTAGCATATCTTTAAATTGTTAAACCACAAAATTATATATAACTATATAATCTTAAGCTATATATCTCCAATATTCTTCATATACTTCTGCAAAACTAAAAAAGGAATATATACCATTAGAGACTCAATCATATCACTAAGTATACTTAAGTATACTATTAACTTCAGCTATTTTTTTTTAAAGCAAGACTTTGTTGCTGAGGAAGTAGTACTTGAATTTATGTTCTGGCACAAATTCATCTTGTTGCAGACTGTTTATAGACAACACTCTGAGAAGCCCAGTTTTAGCCACATTCATCCTCTTCCTATTTCTCACACACGCCAACTTCTGTCTCAGGGGCTGGCATTGACTGTTTCTACCACTTGGATGCTTTTGCTAGATTGCCCCATTCTTGAGTCCTTCTCAACACTTAGGATAGTCTTCATCAATTTATCCCAGCTAAGGATGTACCATGAAATCCCCCTTTCCTTTTCCTGGAACTTTTCAGCAGCATCTTCAACATTTGTCTGTCTGGATTTGGGAGGGGGGATTTGTTGGTGATTTTTTGGATATGACAATGGTATGCTCAGAATGCATGCCAGCTGGGACCCGGGCAAGAGCAGGAATGGCCCTAGAAAATCAAGTCCCTTGGCAGTTACCAATGTGTGTGGGGAAACCTGCATTTCTCCTTGGCAATAGGAAGACTACAAAGACCCCACAAAGGATCTGGGGAAGGTCCACACGGAGGCAGACACAGGATTGAGCATCTGCTGAAGGAAATAGGCTGAGACAAGCGACTCCAGAGGCCTCTTTATTTTTTTTTTACTTGTGGATATTTTAATGAACTTCCCTCCAGGTAGCTGCAAGCTACCAGGACACAGGCCCCACCACTACCCTTAATCTTCTCAGCTCTTCTGCTGAAGAATGTGGCCTTCACAATGACAGGCTGCTTTGGTGCTTTCCCTTCCCCAGAACTTTGTAGTAGCTGATCGCACCACCTCAATGACAGGAGCAGCACCAGTCTTGCTTCTGGCAGCATTTACCCGTGTCTGCTCACTCACCAGGGTCCACAGTTTATCAAGGTTGACAGTTGGGCAGAAGCTCTGGTTCCTCTTTAAGTGATAATGCCTCATACCAACTTTCCCAAAGTAACCTGGGTGATATTTGTCGAAGTTGATCCTGTGATGATGCAAGCCACCAGGATTACCTCGGCCTCCCGGGTGCTTCCTGTGCTTGCCGATGAGGCCGTGGCCGTGGTTTACGTGGCCCTGAAGTTTTTGGGTCTTCCTCAGTTTGGATGGCATGTCAGTGGCCAAGATGCCAAGGCTTTTTTACTTTCTAATTTCAATGAATCACCTGCCTTATCATCTTCCTCCTTTCAATTAGCTGATCACCTTTGTTGTCCATGTATCAGAAAGTCCCAGATGAAGTAGTGGTGGTGAGGCTTTTGCAAAGGAAACACTTCCATCATGTAAAAAGCAAGACACTGTTTTAGATAAGTTTAATCTTGGTGTATGTTTCCTTTCTGCACTGAACAAAATCCTAACACATTCTCTTGGAAGCAGAGAGACTGTTGCTTAGAAATTGCCTGGGCACCATCCTGCCTGGCACCCATCTGGTATCCCCAGTCTTTCCCCTCTTCCTCAGTCACCTGGAGACTGACATCTTTTACAATAGGAATAGCAATGAAACTTTCTAGGTTTCAGGGGGTACTGAATATCCAGCTTTAATCCTAGAATGAAGCTAATAAAGCAATAATTAATATTTGTATAAAGCCAGTAAGCCAGCTATCCACAAAGGGTTCAGAAAAAACCCCCAATAATTAAATGTTGAGAATAGTAGTTATGTGGCTTGTAGTAATATCTTTCTCATTACATATTATGTGTCTTATCTGACTAAAATATGACAAATGGAGTGCATATTTGATCTGTGGGTGAAATATGCTTTCTGGCATGGTGTTATACTTGGGGATAAGCCCACTGCTACATGATGAAGGTGGAAGTATCATTCGGTGATAGAAGAGAAGGAAATTGCTTCAGAAACAGGCTCATCAAATCTTAAAATCAGTAGATCCACAAAATCACCTAAGTCTAACATCTCTTCCAAATTTTCCAAGGAACTAACATAAGTTTCTGAAAACTCTTTTGAGTGTCATGATAGTATTTTTGGAAGAACTCTGATAAGTTGCCTCTTATAGATTGGTTTGACAGAGAGGATTAAAATTCTCCAATATTCAAATTTCTTGGGTAGATTTTTTCCCCCCTAGAGATATCTCTCAAATAGATATTTTGGCCCCAAGATAGTCTGGAAATACCTATGGAGCCTGGATTCAAATCTCAACTGTCAAGTAATCAGTCTGACCTGGACAGGTTACTTAACTTCTCACAGACTCAGTGTCTTCACTGATAAAAAGAGGGTAAGAATGGCACACATACAATGTCCTGAAGATTAAATGAATTCATCAATGTAAAACATTTAGAACAGCTCCTGACACATAGTCAGTCCTTGAAAAGTATTTACTATTGTTAGTTTAAGCAGATCCAAGCATAGGTTAGGCATTTGAGGTAAAACACTTAGCTGAATTGGATTAATATTCTTTTTTAAAAATGGTACTTAAAAAAATATTGATTTCAGAAAGGAAGGGCAAGGGAGAGAGAGATAGAAACATCAATGATGAGAAAGAATAATTGATCAACTGCCTCCTGCACGCCCCCACTGGGGATGGAGCGCTCAGCCTGGGCATGTGCCCTGACTGGGATTCAAACCATGACCACCTGGTTCATAGGTCAATGCTCAACCACTGAGCTACATGGGCCATGCAGATTCATATTCTTAAATTTAAATGTTAATGTGTGCATAAACAGGTCCAAAATTTAAACATGCAAATGTTGTTTGGAATATGTTGTGTTGATCAGTGCTCCTAATGGTTCACAAAAGAAACTCTAAAACAGTATTTCTCAAACTGGAGCTTGCATCAGGATCCTCTGCAGGGTTTGTTAAAAGGCAGGATGCTGGGCCTCACTCCAGAGTTGGTAATTCAATAGCTATGGAGAGGGGCTTTCAGGTTGTCCTTTCTAACAAGCTCTCAGGGGCTGCTGGTGCTGCTGTTCCATGGACCACACTTTGAGAACCACTGTTCTCATGACTTGTATAGTTCTTGGTAATTACAAGGAAGAAAAATCCTTTCCACCTCCTTTCTTTCTCTGCAAGGAACATGGTCTTCCTGTGGTTTCCTGGGAACTATGTTGTTCTTTACAAACTTGATCCCTTTCATTGAATTCAAGTCTCCACTATCTACTTCACTTCATCTCTGCAAGTACTTTCCAGACAGTTCATCTCTGGCATTAGTTTTTGCTTTGTTTTTATTTTTATTTTATATTTGGTTAGGAACATGAACTTTACAGAAGACATCTCTTTTTTGCTTCCTGGTAGTGGTTAGAGTTAGACCCATACCCACAGTGTGATCTGGGGTCCCTCATCTGCAAAGAGGGAGTGTCTCCCACTTCACACAGAGACCGTTGAATGAAATTATGGAAGCAAGTCCTTTGTGTCTGGCCCAGAGCAGCAGCCCAGTAAATGTGAGCTATTATCATTCAATAAACAAAACGGAAGCTGAGGCCTTAAACTAAAGAGCAAAGTAACTGACAAGGAAATATCCTTTTTCCTTTATTTTTAAGAAAAGGGTTGGGAGTGAGCAGGATTTTATTTTTGATCAGATTAAGGAAGCCAAGTCACCAGTGACTTCACTTTAGTACCTAATAATGTCACACATGAGGTTAAGGCCAATTTACTGGCATATTTTGACTTATTTCAACTTGAGGGATTAGAAAAATTTTGCTAAGATTTACGAACATGTTGTTGGAGGAGTTTGACTGTCTTCTCTTCTCCCTGGCAGTGCTCTTTACATATAAGCTTTAGGTGAAGGAAATACTAATTGGTCTTCTATCTTTTTTTTATGGCAAATGCGATGCTTTTTCTTCCAATGAATTTATTTCCCTGGAGCACATGTTTTCCAACCAACATTTCAGATAATCACAACTTAACATATTTCAGCCAGAGTTACCACAAGAGGAAAATTCACTTTTGCAAACATTTAGAATTATTTGGAAGAAAATTTTAGTCTTACTTTTGCCTGATATTATTGAGTTCATTCTTTTCATACATATATATTTATCATTCTGGCAGCACCAGACATCACAAGGTTATGTCTACAACTATAGATATAGTTGCAATAGATATAGTACAATTCTAAACAAGTCTCCCCAAACTTCCTTTTAATATAAAACAAAATAGGATATTATTGTTGACATTAGTAATTGCTGCAAAACAACTTCTAAATTTATTTTATACAGGAGGCCCCAGAGAAGGAAGGTAACTTTAAGAAATATGATCTTTTGTGAAGATAATTTTACATAAGAATCTCTCTTTTATAATGAGGCCATCCAAAGCATGCATCTTCAATAAAATGAATGAAACAATCACTTTGGCTTTGCAGGAATATATGAGCTCAAGGGTTTTCCCTTTCCTTTATAGCTTAAATATTCAAAATTTGCATATACTTCTCAATTTACAAACATCTACAAATGACTTACCAGATAACTTTGTTCTTTGTTCACACTTTCATAGCTAGAGCCCCATTCATGGGAGGTTTTCAGGGGAGGAGTTTGAAAATTAACAATAAAAAACAAAAAACCCCAATTGGAACTTTTAGAGTAGTGGTCCTCAAACTTTGGCCTGTATCAGAATCACCTGCAGGGCCTGTTAAAACACATGTCCATTATGGGTGAATGTATGTATTATAAATCATAATAGAATAATGGTATATAGTAGGTTTACAGTTGTGAGTATACAAAACACAGTTTATTCTTGTATTATTATTAATTATTGTATTATTTTCCATAAGGACAACTGTAAATCTACTTTTGCCTCACCCTATATATCACAATGGAGCATTATTCAACCTTAAAAAGGAAGGTAATTCTGACACCTGCTACAAACTGGATGAAACCTGAAGAAATTATGCTAAGTGAAATAAACAGCCACACAAAAAAACAAACATTGCATGATTCCATTTATGTGAGGTGCCAACAGTAGTCAGACTCATAGAGACAGAAAGTAGAATGGTGGTTGCCAGGGGCTAGAGAAGGGAATAATGGGAATGGGGAATGGGGAGTTATTGCAAAGCTGTGAATATACTCAACATTACTGAACTTGTACATAAAAATGTTTAGGATGGTAAATTTTGGTATGTGTATTTATCACAATTAAAAATTTTTTTTTGTTTGTTTTGTTTTTATCCTCACCTGAGGATATTTTTCCATTGATTTTTAGAGAGAGTGGAAGGGAGAGGGAAAGACAGAGAGAAATATCGATGTGAGAGAAACACATCAATTGGTTGCCTCCTGCACAAGCCCCGACCAGGGCCTGGACCGGGCAGGAGCCTGCAACCGAGGTACGTGACCTTGACCGGAATCGAACCCGGGACCCTTCGGTCCACAGGCTGACGTTCTATCCACTGAGCAAAACCGGCTAGGGCACAATTAAAATGTTTTTAAATTAAAAAATAGACAATAGGGTAGAGAGATTGGAGACGGCAAGTATATAAACCATGGGTGGGGAATGTCTGGCCCACAGGCCGTATAAGGTCCACGAAATTATTTGGTCTGGTCCTGCTAAGGTGTTAGGAGTGAGTTAATTAAATGTTTGACCAATATAACAGGCTAATTTTTAAGTTGATAATTTTGTATGGCCCACTGCAAATGATGTTATAAATACCCCAATGGACCTTGGCAGAAAAAAGGTCCCCTACCCCTGATTAAACTTTCGAGGAGTTTTTCTGTGATGGAAAGGTGAAAAATGGGCACAGTTAAAGGTGGAAGTGAGGTCAAGTGCTCTGCTCTTGTGATCCCAGTTGCCTGTTCATATGGATGAAGAGTCATGTTTGTTAATCTGAGGAAGCTTCCACAGGTTTCCTCTCGTTCAGGTGGAAGCTGGCATGTGAGTAGGATATGCTGACTTGCAGGACTGAGTTTAGAAATGTCCAGGAGAGAAACAGTAAGGCAGATGAGTTTTTGCATTTATGAAAAGGGATTAACAGTATCATCTACGTCCAGGTTCATGGTGAATATTCGTTAACACATGAAAAGTACTTGGCATAATAGGTGGCACTTAGTGCTTAATAAATGTTAGATACAGTTACCATTATTTGCTATTTGCTATTTGGAAAAAGCAAAACTTAACTTTTTATATATCTTTTAAATTTGTTTGTCTTTTAGAAAAACAGTTTTCCCCCTGGGCATTTCCTTTGCTTCTCACACAGAACGCTTCACTTTTGTCACCAAATTGGGTGTGTGTGTGGGGGGGAGAGAATGGGGTTCCCCGTGACACCACCTATAATTCAATTCAATTCTGACATAATCTACCCTGAGATCCCACAGGTTAAGGGTTCAACCCTACAAGATTGACACCTCCCCCTTCCCATCTCCCCACTTCAGATGCCCCTCGAAAGTCCAGGTTCTCATTAGAGGTTCCAAGGACCCCTTCTTCAAATTCTATTAATTTGCTAGAGCATCTCATAGAACTCAGAGAAACATTTTACCTACTAGGTTACTGGTTTATTATAAAACTAGAGGCCCGGTGCATAAAATTCATGTACTGGGGTGGGGGGTCCCTCAGCCCGGCCTGTGCCCTCTCACAGTCCGGGAGCCATCAGTTGGACATCTTTAGTGCTGCCGCAGAGGTGGGAGAGGCTCCTGCCACCATTGCTGCGCTTGCCAGCCGTGAGCCCGGCTTCTGGCTGAGAGGCACTCCCCCTGTGGGAGCACACTGACCACTAGGGGGCAGCTCCTGCATTGAGCGTTTGCCCACTGGTGGTTAGTGCACATCATAGTGACCAGTCGTTCTGCTGTTCGGTTGATTTGCATATTAGCCTTTTATTATATAGGAAGATATAAACCAAACAGTCAAGTAGGTCAAGGTATGGGGAAAGTTGGCATGAGAGTAGGATATGCTAACTAGCAGGACTGAGTTTAGGGATGTCCAGGAGAAAAATAGCAAGGCAAATGAGCACCACTCTCCACACCTCGTCACATGTTCACCAACCGGGAAGCTCTCTGAAGCCCCTCCTTTTTTGGGTTTTATAGAGGCTTCATTACATAGACATGATTGATTAAATCATTGGCTATTTATTGGTAGTTGAGCTCAATGTCCAGCCCTTCTCCTCTGCCCAGAAAGCAGGGAATGGGACTGAAAGTTCTCCTCTAATCACTTTGTTTGATCCACTAGTAAACAGCCCCAAGCCTCAGGTCCTTTCTAAAAATCACCTCATTAACATAAGACACCTTGCTGTTCTAATCAGTTAGGAAATTCCAAGGGTTTTAGGAGTTCTGTGCCAGAATCAGGACCAGGACCAAGACCAAATATATATTTCTTATTGTAAATCACAATATCACACTTAGGAAATAATGCTAGTATAATTTACTGGTATACCTCAGAGATATTGCAGGTTTGGTTCCTCTGTAATGAAGGAGTATCACAATAAAGCAAGTTGCAAGCTTTTTGCTGGTGGAGGATTTTGCCTTCACTTTGTTAAAAAGGCAACATCTGTGAAACACAAGAAAGCACAAGAGTAACTTACATGGTAAAACACATTTAGTTGTGGTTTGTCTATAACCTTTGTGCTTCTCCATTTGATCCCCAGATTTATTATTTTTTTAAATGGAGTAGTTGTAATAAATGATAATTCTCCCCCCTCCCTTAAATTTGACTTGGTTGATTTTTTGCTACATAGGAAAAAAGTGAAAAAGACTATTTTTGCAAAGCAATGGTTGCTTGTGAGCTAGAACAAATCTCCCTGTTTGGGATGGAAAATGTGTAAATTTTCCAGAATCTTTACCTCAGACTATGAGAAAAAAAACCCCAAACCACTTTGCCTTGGCCTTTTTGAAAGACCCTAGTTATCTAAGCTCCAAGAAAAAGGCACACTCAGTTTTGTGAATTACCATTTTTTGTGAAGAAATCCAAGACTTTATACTATTCTTCATTTGGTTTCTGAAAGGCATTTAGATAATAAGAGCAATTTACAAAAGAGTATGTTCTGTCTGGGGCCAACCCCACTTCCTCTGTGGGTTGCAGGTTCTCTGCCCCCTTGTGGCCTTCCGCAGGGATTTTTTTTTTTTTTTTTAAACCATGTTTCATGTTTCCAGGCTGGGAGTGGAGCAAGATTGCCTGGTTCCCTGAACACCAGATGCCATTGCTAATCACATTTGCCCAGATGGGGGAGGAGGCCCCTCAGCCTACAGGTCTTAATTTCGGAAATTTACTTTCAGACTGAAGCGGGAGAGAGGATTGCTTTTCAAATGGAAAGGAATTATGTTACAGGCATTTGATTGTGTGAGGAGGCAGAATCCCAGAACAGGAAGGAAATCTTCAGAAGTTTTTTTTAAATTCGATCTGGGCTCCAGAAGACATTTAGGACAGATGGGCAATCTCCGTGTTATATCTTCCTGTCTCTCTTCTTGGGGACAATGAATTATTGTTTTAAAAACATTTCTCAGAAGTATATGTTTATTGTAAAAATTTAGGAAAATACTAAAAAATAAGATAAAAATTTCCTATATAATCCTATCACATAGTCACTATTCACATTTTGGTTTAATCCCTCCTAGTATTTTTTGATAGAAAGAATATGTATACTTTTGTATCCTATATACAATAAAGTAAGGGTTTTTAAATAGACTGAAGCAGGGGTTGGCAAAATAGTGGCAGGGGGTTGAGGGAGAACAAATCCAGCCCACAGCCTTTTTTCCTCTGGTCTATGGGCTAAGAATAGTTTTACATGGTTAAATGGTTGGAAAAAAATCAAAAGAATGACAGTTTGTGACATGTGAAAGTTATGTGCAATTCAAATTTCAGTGTCCATAATAAAATTTTATTGGAACACAGCTGTGTACATTCATTTATCTCTGGCTGTTTTTGTCCCACAATGGTAGAACTGAGTAATAATAGCACAGACTGTAGCCCAGTAAAGTCTAAAATATTTACTATCCCAGCCTTTTACAGAAAAAACTGGCCAATCTCTGAGATAAAGTAAGCATTTTCCAATGTCTTTAAGTATTTTTCAAAAATAAGACAGCAGAGTTATTGTTCATATAGTTTAGTGGAATGGATGCTACTTTATTCTCCCTCATTCTCCTGCTCTTAAAAACACCAGCTTTTTTCCCCACAGTGGTCTTTTAAAAAATACTTATTATAAAAAATCAAATATGCAATAAAATAAAAAGCAGAAATCACCTTTTCACCTCTCCCTCCTTCCTTCTCTGCCAGTTTAGTGGGGATCCTTCCAGCCATTGTCTTATTTGTATAAAAATAAATTTTATGACATATGTTAGAAATAAGGGGAGCCCCCCAGGTCAGGGGTTCTGCTAGAATACAAACATACTCGGGAGCCAGGCAGCAGGCAAACATCTGTACTTCTATGTAGAAGGGAGCGCACACACGTCTGGGTTTATAATCCCTGACCCACGTGACCTGTCCCTTGCTCTTGATTGGAGCTCAGGCGCACGGTCCTTCCCGATTGGCTAATTCAAAGGGAGGGATTGGCCTTTGCTGTTTCAAGATGGCGGCCCCCGGGGGAGCTGCAAACCATGTGGCCAACAGGGCGGCTGTCTAAACTGTTCTTTGACAGAAAAGATTACTTGTTTATTCTCACACATAGATCAACCACTTAAAATTATTTTGGGCTAAAAGAGCAGGAGAGGAAACCCTGGTGGGAGGACATGTGACAGCACTCCAAACGGGTACCTTGACTAGCCAAGATTGAAGACCCTTTTAAGTTATTAGTTGGGGTGGGATATGTTTTCTTATTTATTTATTTTTTATTTTATTTTATTTTTAAAAATATATTTAATTGATTTTTTACAGAGAGGAAGGGAGAGGGATAGAGAGTTAGAAACATCGATGAGAGAGAAACACTGATCAGCTGCCTCCTGCACACTCCCTACTGGGTATGTGCCCACAACCAAGGTACATGCCCTTGACAGGAATCGAACCCGGGACCCTTGAGTCCGCAGGCCGACGCTCTATCCACTGAGCCAAACCGGTCAGGGCGAGTTTTCTTATTTAAATGCCACCCATCACCAAGAAGCCCTCATCAGAAACTAAAACAGGGAAGGTAGTATGATGGGGATGCTCCTTTTACTGCCTTTTTCCACCACCCCATCTAATTGTCCAGGTAACAGGTGAATGAATACACAGTATTTTATGGATCTTGAATCAAGCCCCTCAAATAAGAGTCACTGTATTTAATTTGCCTTATTTATTTTGTAAACAAAATTCAAATTTAGGGAAAAGTTGCATGAATTATCTAATGAAGTACTATATACCCTTAACCTAGACCAGTGATGGCGAACCTATGACACGTGTGTCAGAGGTGACACGCGAACTCATTTTTCTGGTTGATTTTTCTTTGTTAAATGGCATTTAAATATATAAAATAAATATCAAAAATATAAGTCTTTGTTTTACTATGGTTGCAAATATCAAAACATTTCTATATGTGACACGGCACCAGAGTTAAGTTAGGGTTTTTCAAAATGCTGACACGCCGAGCTCAAAAGGTTCGCCATCACTGACCTAGACTCACCAATTATTGTCATGCTTACTTTATCTCTTTCTATATATTGACAGCTATTATCATCACTGTACAATTTGAGGGTAAGTTGTAGATATCATATCATGACTCTTCATTTGTAAATCTTTCAGTCTGTAAGTGCACTATTTTGGAAGCATCATTTTAGAGTGTCCTGAAGCCTCATGTAAGATTCTTCAGAGTCAAATTATATTCCATTATGTGACTATATTACATCTTGTCAATTCATCAGTTGATGGATATGTGGGTAGTTTCCCTTTCTTGGGAGACATAGTATTAGGAATAATACTATGAACATTTGTGTACAAGTTTTTGCGTGAAAATACATTTCAATTATCGTGGGTATATACCTGGGAGGTGAATGGGCCACATGGAAACTCCATGTTTAACCCTTCAAGGAACCTTTTGGAGGAACTACCAGTCTGTTTTCCCCAAGTGGCTGTACCATTTTAGAATCCCACTAGCACTATATGAGGGTTTCAATTTTTTTTCACATCCTTACTGACCATACTTGTTATTATCCATCTTTTTAATTAAAACCATCTGAGAGCATGTAAAGTGGTATCTCATTATAGTTTTGATTTGCATCTCTCTAATGGTTGATGATATTGAGCATCTTTTCATGTATTTATTGGCCATTTATATATCTTTTGTGGAGAAATATCTATTCAAATGATCTGTTGCCCATTTTCTAGTTGGGTTGCCTTTTTATTTTTGAATTGTGAGATTACTTTATATGTCTGATAAGGAACTTATTGGATATATGACTTGAAATATTTTCTCCAATTCTGTAGGATGTATTTTTCCTTTCTTGATGGTGTCCCTTAAGCACAAAATTTTTTATTTTTAGCCATGTGGTCAGTGTGCTCAGCAGTTAGAGCATTGGCCTGAACACCCAAAGGTCATGGGTTCGATTCCCTTCAAGGGCACATATCTGGGTTACAGGTTCATTCCCTGGCCCTGGTCAGGGAGCATGTTGGAGCTACCAATGTGTGTCTCTCACACTGATGCTTCTCTCAGTCTCTCTCCCCCTTCCACTCTTTCTGAAAATCAATGGAAAACATGTCCTCCTGTGAGGATTTAAAAAAGATGTTTTTTAAATTTTAATGAAGTCCAGTTAATTTATTTTTTCTTTCGTCACTTCTACTTTGGGAATCATCTCTAAGAAACCATTGCCTAATCCAAGGTCATGAAGATTTATGCTTATGCTTTCTTTTAGGAAAGTTTTAGTGTATATGTTGCCAAAGGGAGCACATCTTCTAGGAAAGTTTTATAGCTTCAACTCTTACATTTAGCTCTATGATCTAAGTTGAGTTAATTTTGCACATGTTGCGTGATAGGGGCATATGATATTTTTATGAATACAATTTTTAAAGTATTTTAAAAATAAGTTTATACTCATAATGAGCAAATGGCTTTCAAAATCTTAAAATTTGCTGCTTCAAAAATTGTATGTCCATAGGCTAGACATTGAAATTGATCATCACTAGACTGAATTGGAAAGCCAGCTTTCCCTTTATAAAAAGATCTAGTGATGTAGTTGTCAGATGGCTATTGCCTGTGACATTCTGCATGGCAAAGCATGCCATATCCCTACTGTTCTATTAATATTTGTGCCTAAAAACTTTCTTATTTTGCAAAAAAATCTAAAAGTAGAGGCTTAGGGTATAGATTTTAAACAGACGCAACTAAAAAATAACAGAAGTTTGAAATATCTGACAAAAATCATTCAAAAATGGCCCACAAATTCAAACGTAATGTTCATGTATATTATCCTATATAATAAAAGCCTAATATGCAAATTGTCCTCTTGGGCAGTTGTTCGACCACTTGCTATGATGTGTGCTGACCACCAGGGGGTGACACAAAACATGGTGGGTGTCAGTGATGCGGCATTGGCAGCGGATGGCAGAGGTGCTGCCCGCCCCAATGGGCCCTGACGAGAGCCGGACTGCAGCAGGATGGTGGAGCAGGTGAGTGGGCAGCACCACCCCAAGGCCGGGTGCCAGGCGGGGCTGCAGGGCTGTGAGGCTGGGGGTGTGAGCTGGGGCCACCCTGAGGGACCCAACCTGTGCACGAATTCGTGTACCAGGCCTCTAGTATAAAGATAAATGGATTTTAAAGATTCTAGTTCCCAGTTTCACAAGTTACAAAAAACTTTGAGGGTTTCTCCTAGATGTGTTTTCCTAACTACTTATTTTTATGTTAAATTATAAGTTTTTCAATATAGAACTGAACCACCTTTGTATCTCTAGGCCCAGGGCAGCTGTGTATGCGGGTGGATTATATAGTACCCAGCTCTAAAGAGTGCCCAGAGCTAATCCATGTCTATCTGTCCAACTATAAGTGGCGGTCCTGACCTGCACAATACATTGCAGGCAGTAGTCTTGATATTCATTTGTTGAAATGAAATGAATTCCCATAAGTTCTCTCTAAAATCCATGGCAGGTTCTTGGTGAGCAGGATGCATGTAAGGCAGGTAGCAAAAAGTGGCCCAGATTACGATTGGTGTTAAATGCCTCTGTTCAGCATATAATAAGCATATGATGCCATCCTTCCGAACATATTAAGATAAACTCTAGTCTTTGTTCTACTAAAACCCATGACTGAATTAACCAAGGAAGAGCTTGTGAGGGCAGGTAGTGCACACCTGCAGAGTGCTGGGAGCTGACTTCCCACGTGTTACATGTTTCCTAAGGAGCATTTACTATCTGAAGGCTGCAGTACTAACACCCGCATCCCTGTCATCCACCTTGTGGTCCTTCCTTTTCATCACAGAATTGAACTTGGCTTTCAAGTAAACAAGCCTGGTTGTGAGTGACTCAGCAGCTGTAATACCGTGCTGAGAGAATGCTCCTCTTTCTTCCAGTTCTCATTTCCCTTTTCTCTCCCCATCACTTTCTCCTCCACCCCCACCTCCTCCTGCTTATTCTACCCAATTACCAGACCAGAAACTGCTCCTGTCTCTCTTCTTCCCCAAAGAAACACTTCCTTTATTTAACTGCTTAAACAAATAAAACAAAGTTTCCCTTTTCCCTGAGCCACCTGCTCAAAATACAAGCGGGTGACCAATTATAATGGAGGAGACAAATCCCCTTTGAACAGCTGATCCAGGGCACAGATTTGGAGGCTTATCTTCGGTCTGAATCACAGGGTCATGCCAGGGTCATCCCGAGAGCAAATTGTCCCTTTGGCTTCCACTGAGCTTACCCTGAAATGTGCAAACTGGGTCTCTTTTCCCATGGATTATGAAGCTATTTGGTGAAGGCTGCTCATTTGATATACTAATCAGCGTCTTGACATAACACATGGGAAGAGTTTAAAAGTTTGCCTTTGTAGTGCAAGGCTTCTTGGGCATTTCTAATTATGTCCTTACAATCGTGGACAGAGGCTTGTGACTGTAAACCTGAGAAAAGAATTTCCAAAGAATAGGGAAGTTCTTCTCAAACGTTCATGTGTATCCAAATCATTCCGAATGTTTAAATGCATGCTTTGATTCAGTGGGGACGAGGAAGCCCAAGATTCTGCATTTCTAACAAGCTCCCATGTGGTGCTGATGCTGTGGTCCACCGGGCACACTTTGAGTAGCCTACTGTATGCCCAGTTGGCCAGGAGCCTTTCTGATTGAGGCATAATTAGTGAGAGTTGGTATTCCTTAACCACTACCCAAGGACCTCCCCCAATCTGTGCTGCTTCCCCAACTGCCCAAATTCAGCTGGATATTTCCTCATTTTTTTTTGCCACTTTCTACTTTGTTCAAATCTCTAGTATTGCAGTGGTTCTATTGACTTATATTTGTTTATGTACCTGCCTCCTAGAGTATGAGCATATTGAGGTAAGAGACCCAATCTCATTTATCTTTGGATCAAAGGCATCTAGAACAGTTTTGGGTAAACAGTAGACACTTAACAGATATTTACTGAATAAAAGAAAAATTGATTAAATTCATGAAATCAAAACCACCTGTCCCAAACATCATAAATAAGATGAAAAGGCAAATGACAAGCTGAGAAAAATATTTGCAGGATATAAAGATCTTTTACAAGTTATGGTTTGAATTGTGTCCCCAAAAAGATATGGCAAAGTCCTGACCTCCAGGACCTCAGAAAGTGATTTGATTTGGAAATAGTCATTGCAGATGTAATTAGTCAAGACAAGATCCTATTGGTATAGAGTGGGCCCTAAATTCAATATGACTAATGTCCTTATGGGGAAAGGAGCTATAGGCAGACACAGGGAGACTCTCATGTGGAGACAGAAGAGATTCACACAGCTATAAGCCAAGGACACCTGGGCTACCAGAAACATGGAGAGGCAAGGAAAGGTCTTTTCCAGGAGGCTTTAGAAGGAGTATAGTCCTGCAACACCTTGGTTTTGAACTCTAGTCTCCAGAACTGTGAAAGAATAAACTTTTGTTGTCTTAAGCCACCTAATTTGTAACATTTTGTTATGGCAGCCCTAGGAAATGAATACATAAACAAACAACAAGAAAAAGAACAATTTAGTAGCAAAGGGGACAAAAACCCCTACTGGCAGGTCACAAAAGAATAAATTCAAATTACTCATAAACAAGTAAAGAATGTTTAAGGGCTAATAACACAATATAAATGCAAGCAACATTGAAATTCTGTTTTAATTATTTTGTTATTATTGTGTTTATCTGTTTAATTATTTATTATTTTAAATAAAAAATAGTATGAGGTTTCAGGAAAAATGGTTCTTTTTCTTCACTTGAGCTACTATTGCCTGTTGAGTTGACCTCTAAATATATCTTAAGACCTTCCATATCTTCTTCCACTGCCTCCTTCCAAGACATCATTATTGATCTTCTGGGTAACTGAGTTAATTTCCTAAATGGTTTTGCTACTTACACTGCTTATAGTAGCCAAAGGGAATCTTTTATTTTATTTTTAAATTTTTAAAATTGAATTTATTAGGGTGACATAAGCCAATACAATTAAGTTTCTGGTACACAATTCTATAATACATCATCTTTATATTGTAGTGTATATTTAATATCCCAAGTCAAATCTCCTTCCATCACCAGTCATCCCCCCAGAGGGAATCTTTTAAAAAACATAAATCAGACCATGTGATTCTTGTGTTTAAAACCTTTCAATGATCGCTTCCACTGCAATTACTAGTAACCTGGTCCCTGCCTACTCTCCCTCCCACCAGCCCCACTTCATCTTCCAGGTCCTTTGTGGAGCTTTTCTCTCCAGACCTGCATACTTCGCTTGTCCCTCTCTCAGAATGCTTGTCCCTCCACTCCTCACCTGCAGGTCTCAGCTGGAGGGTCACAGTGTTACTTCCTCATCATGCCTCCTCGGGCCCTGCCTCGGTTAAGTCCCTGCATTTTATTTTTTCACGGTGCTGTGGTCTTTTCCCTTGTGATTTATTATAGGTGGGTATTCACTTAATGTCTCTCTGTCTAGATTGTAAATTTTGTAAAGATGGGTACTATATCTTTTTTACTCTCCACTGTAACCCAGACTCTGATATGAAACTGAACACACTGCAGGTTCTCAATGTATATTGTGCATTTTTACTTTAATTCTTCACTATTGTATCTTGCCTTGGCTTTTAGCCCCAGATTGCATTTATTTTGATACTACCAATTATGTCTCAGATTTTTTGGTTTAAGTACTTCCTATCTACTTTGTCTTAATCTTCTTTCCTTTCATTTTTTAAAATAAGAACACAGCTAGCCCTAGAAATCCCCAGAAGGATTCACAAGAAATAAGTAAGCAGGATTATACTCAGGGAAGGGATCTGCATTGGGGACAGGGAACAGGGTGAGTAGATGTACTTTTTTCTGAGTACTCCTGTATATCTTTTGCAGTTTGCAAAATATGTTATGTGTTACTGTTCAAAATCACACAAAAAAGGAACATCTAGTTCATTTGGACTTTTAGTACTTACTCCTTTTTTTTTGCAGGTTGACTTTGTACCTAGTTTCTTACATCAGTCAATAAATACATTCTAAACATTTCTTTAAAAAATTACTGGCTTCCTCTGATCTTTTTCTTGAGATACTAGTTTAAGTTAGTCCATGATCACTTTCTTTGAGAGTAGGATTCACCTTCAGTCAAATATATAACTTTGTTTCCAATACACAGCAGGGCCCCATCTCAGTCCTTCAAACACAAAAAAAACCACCCCCAGTGATACAGGGAAGGAAAACACTATTCACTGAATTGGCCTTCTACTGAGTGGCCAGTTTTGAAAAAGCCTTCCCTACTGCTAAATTGTCCCATTTTGACAGTCTGGACAAAATATTCTTTGAAGGTCATTCTATTCCTTCCTTGTCAGTCCTTACCAAGACTCTAATTTTAACCTGGAGAGGTTGTCTGGTTCCTGTCTTCTGGACTATTATGTGCCCCTGGCTGAATTGATATTTGTGTCTGGAAAGGGAAGCCATTACCAAATTAGTGAATTACTAGTAGAATTCAGAGTTTTGGGAAAGACACATCTGTGTAAGCTTAAATTTTTCTAAAATGCTTGTGGAAATTCAAGCACATCCAAAGGATACAGATACAAAGGAAGAAACATTCAGTTTTGTAAAAATCTCAAATAACATTATTTTAAAAACCGTTTTTATTTTTCAATTACAGTTAACATACCATATTATATTAGCTTCAGGTGTAGTTCCAGTGATTAGACATTGTAAACTTACTAAGTGATTTTCCCAATAAATCCTGTGCCCATCTGACACCATACATCCCCTATGTTGTACTTTACAACCCCATGACTATTCTGTAACTATCAATATGTACTTTGAGAAATGTTTTGCTAATAAGTATTCTCTACTTAGGATGGAGCACATAAATTCTGGGTCCAGTGCAAAATAGAAATGAAGGGTCCCTTGTTCAAAATTAGTAAGAATTTCAAGGTAGTGACAACAGAACATTAAATCCAGTGAAGTCCTTCTGAGCCCAGGGCCCTTTGTGTCACATAAGTTGTATGCCCATAAAGTGGGTCCATAAAGTAGGTCCTGCCCCTAGCAAGGAAATTGTCTCTGTATAGCATGGTGGTTAAAGAGTATAGATTCTAGCCTGGCCAATATGACTCAGTGATTAAGCACTGACCTATATCACAGTTTGATTCCAGTCAGGGCACATGCTGGGTTTTGAGCTTCTTTGAAGGTCATTCTATTCCTTCCTTGTCAGTCCTTACCAAGACTCTAATTTTAACCTGGAGAGGTTGTCTGGTTCCTGTCTTCTGGACTATTATGTGCCCCTGGCTGAATTGATATTTGTGTCTGGAAAGGGGAAGCCATTACCAAATTAGTGAATTACTAATGGGTATGGGGTATGGGGTATGCAGGGCTCCATCGCCAGTGTGGGGCATCAATGATTCTCTCACATCATTGATGTTTCTATCTCTCTCCCTCTCTCTTCCTCTCTGAGGTCAATAATAATAAAGAGTATAGATTCTAGAGTTAGGACATCTGGATTTAAATCCCCGCTATGCTACTTATTAGCTGAGAGATCATGGGCAAGTTATTTTTCTCTGGGCTTTGTAATGGGAAAACTAAGATCACCAAACTCATAGGACAATGTGAGCACTATATGAGGGAATACATTTAAAATGTTTGAACAATGCCTAGTATGTGCTCCATAAATATTACCTCTGAATACACACACACACACACACACACACACACATATTGCTCTGTTACCCACATTCACATATTTGAGACTCAAGGCCACACCATTTTTTACTTTCCCCTTTTATCTATTGAAACAATTTCTGTGTGAATCACGGCTCTTTGAGTTATTCTGCTCCTTTTTAATCCCAAGAATTTTAAACACCCAATAAAACCTTCATGATTCACAACCCAGAGTAAAAGTTTGCCTGCACCTTGCAGTCAGAACACCATGTGCTAAAGGCAACAGAATGGGACAGGCCTGCTTTCTCTGCACTCCACTGCCTGGTCTGTGTGGCCTCAGGTAAAGTACTTTTCTGTGCTTTCTTTCCACTGCACAATTGATGCTATTAGTGGAGAGTAAAGCCAAAAGTAAACACTTCTACACCCTGTTTTAGTTTGATATGATATTTATTTAGTTGTTGGTGCCATAGAAACAACAGCCAGATCAAAGTAGTAACCATGTCTCTGAACACAGGGCCACGAGTACAAGAGGAGGTCTGGCCAACTTCCAAATTGAGTTCATCTTGGGGAAGGTTTTTCTGAAGGGAGAAATGTCCATGCTCAATGGAAGTGAGTACAGAAACCACTTCCTGGAGCTCCAGGTGGTGGTGTGGAGACCGAAGCTCTGAGACCAGACAGAGCTGGGGTGGGGGACTTGCACCACATACTGTTGGATTGACTAAGTCCCTTTCCTGAGTGTTTTCTTATCACCTACGATGACAGGATACTATTGCCTACCTCAAAGGGTTGTTGCAGGGATTGAGAAAACATATGAGAAAATATTTGGTAACTGTCTTCCTACCTCCTCCTCACTGACAAAATTTCAAGAGAACAGCTGAGGACCATACATGTGGCTGGTGAACAGAAGTCAGCGCTTGATGGATACTTCTTCCTTCAGCTTTACAGAGTATAGAGATTTGCAGAATCTACACTAATAAAAGAGGAACATGGTAATTAGCGTACGACCGCTACCCTTCCCATTGGCTAATCAGCATATCCTTATGCAAATTAACTGTCAGCCAAGATGGCGGCCGGCAGCCATGCACTGAAGCGAGCAGGGAGGCTTGCTTGCTCCAGTGACTGCGGACTCCAACGTTCCCCGCCTGACTTGCCGGCCTCTCAGCTGCAACTCTAAGCAACTATGTACTATGTTGCAAATAAGAAGCTAAACAAAACCCGAGAAACCAGCCGGACTGAAAGCCAGCCGGACCGCAACATTGTATCGATGTTTTCAGCAGCGAGGCCTCAGAGCTAAAGCTGGCCCAGAAAAAAAAGAAAAAAAAAAAAAGAAAACAGGGAGTGGTTGGGAGCTTCAGTTACTCGCCAGCCGGAAAACAGCCCTCAGCCCCTCACCCAGACTGGCCAGGCACCCCAGTGGGGACCCCCACCCTGATCCAGGACACTCTTCAGGGCAAACCAGCCGGCCCCCACCCATGCACCAGGCCTCTATTCTATATAGTAAAAGGGTAATATGCCTCCCAGCACCGGGATCAGCGGAGCAGCAAAGCTCCCGGCACCGGGATCAGGGTGACAGGGGGTAGCGCCCAAAGCCCCTGATCGCCCTGCGGCTCTGTGTGTGACAGGGGGCGGGGCCACAACCTCCCTATCCGCCCTGCTCTGTTCGTGACAGGGGAAGGCGCCCCAACCCCCTGATCAGCCCTGCTCTGTGCCTGATAGGGGGGAGCTCCCCAATCCCCTGATCACCCTGCGGCTCTGTGTGTGACAGGGTGCGGCGCCCCAACCCCTTGATCAGCCCTGCTCTGTGTGTGACAGGGGAAGGCGCCCCCCCCCTCCCCCCCCGCCACGGGCCCTGCTTTGTGTGTGACAGGGTAGAGCCATAACTTCTTCATCGGCCCTGCCCCGAGTGTGACAGTGGTGGCGCCCCAACCCCCTGATCGGCCCTGCTCTGTGGGTGATAGAGGGTGGCGCCCCAACCCCCCTCCACAGGCCTTGCTCTGTGTGTGACAGGGTAGAGCCATAACCTCCCCATTGGCCCTGCCCTGAGTGTGACAGGGTGCAGCTCCCCAACCCCCTGATCCGCCCTACTCTGTGAGTGACAGGGGGAGCTCCTCAACCCCGATTGGCCCTGCTCTGTGAGTGACAGGGGGGAGCTCCCCAACCCCCCTGATTGGCCCTGCTCTGTGTGTGACAGGGTACGGAGCCCCCAACCCCCCTGATGGGCCCTGCTCTGTGAGTGACAGGGGTGGCGCCGCAACCTCCCCATCGACCCTGCCTTGAGTGTGACAGGGGGCGGTGCCCCAACCCCCCAATTGGCCCTACCCTGAGCGTGACTGAGGGTGGCATCGCAACCTCCCCATCCGCCCCGCTCTGTGCATGACGGGGCAGCGCCCCAACTCCCCAGTCGGCCCTGCTCTGAGCCTGATCAGGAGCTGCACCTAGGGATTGGATATGCCCTCTGCCACCCGGGAGCAGGCCTAAGCCAGCAGGTCGTTATCTCCCGAGGGGTCCCAGACTGCGAGAGGGCACAGGCCAGGCTGGGGGACCCCCCCCTCCCCACCCCCTCGAGTGCACAAATTTTTGTGCACTGGGCCTCTAGTAGTTATATAAAGAAACAAAAGCTAGTGCTCTGCAGTCAGACACAACTGGATTTGGGTCCCAGCCTGACTACTTACCAACTGGGTGGCTTTGTGTAAATTTTTTTACAATTAAATGAGATAATGCAAGGCACAGTACTTGGTGCTGTGCCCTTGCTGTTTAAGGATTGCATTTTGAGTAGATGAGACTGAAGCACAGTGACAGGGGCACGTTCCAGCCCGTCACCACCAGCCCAGCATTTTGCCAGGGAAGATTTGGAACAGTCCCATCACCTTGTGGAATACTCACTTTGGCTCAGAGAGTCAGAAGGAACTTTCTAGCTTTATTTCTTCACAAAACAAGTAAAAATCAGTAGCCACTGATAATTTCCAAGGGGGCCTTTAAACACCTTTGGGGAAAGAGCTCTAGTTGGCATGGTTTTAGGCAGCTTTATACAAGTTTTATCTGTACTCTGACATATAAAAATCAACTTGTGAATTTATAAGAACTACAGTCAGTTTTTATAAAACCCATGAATCTCTTCTCTTCTGATGGTGGGCACTGTGGTGCTTCATTTAGAGCCACCTTAAGGGCTGGGGAACTCATTCTTCCCACACCAGGAGCACAGCTATTTGGGGGCACTGCCATCTGTGTCAGGGAGCCTTGACAAGGTCATGCCCTATGTAATGATTAAAAGGGAGGACTCAGCCCTTTGCCTGGATTTGGGGCAAACTGAAGGGCTCCAGAGCTCCCCAGGGAATCTATTGACATCTTTATGGCAATTGCATCCCGGTTCAACATTCCCCAGCCCTGCTTCCTTAACTCCCATCAGGTGCTGTTTCCAGGACTCCCAGTGAATCTCCTGCACAGGGAACCTGACCCAACACTTCTCTAGGACTGTCTTCTGAAAGTGTCATTAATCTCACAGCAGTGGTCTCAGTCAGGGATATTTTTGCCCCCAAGGGACATTTAGAGACATTTTTGGTTGCCCCGACTAGTGGGTAGAAGTCAGAGATGCTGCTGAACATCCTACAATACACAGCAAAGAGGTCAATGATGCTGAGGTTAAGAAACACAGGATCAGAAGTATTTTGAATGTGATTCTTTATCTCCACCTGCAACAATGGGTTAGGGTGCTCACCCCCACATAGCTGACAATCTGGGTATAACTTCTGACTCTAGATTAGCCCTTTGCATCTATAGCATTTTTCATCCACAGTTAGGAAACCACGGCTAGGAATCTGGGGTTGGGAATGTGAAGATACTGTTTTCCATCTGAGGTTCATTGAATCTGCAGATATGAAACCAGTGGATACGAAAAGCTGACTATATTTAATGAAAAAAATCCGCGTGTAAGTAAACTGCGCAGAGCAAACCTGTGTTGTTCAAGAGTCAACTGTGCAAGGATGAAGATAGAGAATAAGTTTTGTAATTTGTTTGAGGAGTTGAGCTGAAGATAATGCATTTATTAAAATGGGAAAGGGATAGGGTATAAGATAGGGGTACATTCTGTGGTGGGGAAAGATAAAAAATGAGTTCTTTTATGGACATGTTAGGTAGAAGATACCTATTAACCATTAAGGAAAGGGGAGAGGAGAAGAGAGGAGGAGAGAGGAGAGGAGAGGAGAGGAGAGGAGAGGAGAGGAGAGGAGAGGAGAGGAGAGGAGAGGAGAGGAGAGGAGAGGAGAGGAGAGGAGAGGAAGAGGAAGAGGAAGAGGAAGAGGGAGAGGGAGAGGGAGAGATTAAAATATGATCGATAAAGAACTGCCATGAGATAGGAAGAAAACTCCTAGACTGTAAGGTCAAGGAAGCAAAGGTTATTTTAAATCAGAGAAACTGGTTAGCTGTGTCCAATGCTGAAGAGAGTGTTAATAAAATGAGGTAGAGATTGGAGGTTAGATTCCAAAACTCATAAAATTTAAATAAGGGAACAGGAACCAGAACACTTAGCTTACAGAGGCAAAGTGTTTGCACCTTGGCCACAGTACACGGATTAATAGTAAGCTGTTGCAATGGTCCCTAAAGGTAACTTTGAATACTCCCTTGCCACTGCTATCTACCCTCACTTCTCTCCCTTCTCACCCCAATTGCAAAGCCCTGAGCTTCCCATCATTCAAAGTATTTAATACCTTCTCCTAATCAAGAGGATTTCCCTTAATGAAACGGATAGAAAAAGTTGACAAGCCATGGCCTTGCTCTATCCATGTTCATGGTCCCTTGAGTTGCCTCTTTTCCACATCAGCACATCACATATGTGCAGAGCTGCTAGACATGGTGCAGGGACAGAGCATTGGTGTGGAGTCGCTTCACTTGATTGAATCTCACTGGGGGTGAAGTGAGAGTTTTGCACTGAAGGGTCTTTAAGGCCTCCTCTGACTCCAGTATTGTACAGATCTGAAGTGGTTCCATTGCACTGACCGGCAATGAAAAGCAGCATACCAACCAGTTGTTGGGTCAATTTAGTCCAAGCAACACATTTCCCCTTCTTGAATTTACCTTAAACAGAGGGGGAAATGAAGGCTGCATTATTCCCAGTCTGAGAATCTTAGTCTTGCAGGGGACCTTTATTTGTTGCTAATGATCCCTGAAGCTGATTTTGGTTTTAATCGTAATCGTGCAAGCCGAGCAAAGCATAGACACTTGGGTTTGTAATAACGACTCTGAAATCAATACAGAGAAACCTTGGGTTATATGAAACTGCTACCACTCAGTGAATCATACTATGCAGTATTTCCTAAAAGATAATGGGTTTCAAAACCAAACATAAATCTTCTGTGACATGTTGACTATTTGTCATGTTTTCTGGCAGTAGAATTACAGCAGCTTCAATAAAATCCATTTGGTGGTTGAGTCGTAGATTAATATCTGATACAATCATGGTGTTAGGACCACAAGTGAAGTGCAGGGGAGGGAAGCAAGTTTGCAATTATTCTAGGAATTCTAATGCCAAACCTTGGCCCAGACATTGCTCAAAAATGGACAAGAAGCAATATAATGTAGGTCTTTGAATATTAAGCTCTGTAAAGCGATACTATATTCTTGAAATAATAAACATGACTTCCATATGTGGCTAAGTATATTCAACACTGCCAACTGTAATGCAAAGCAAATTGATTTGCATCTGTTTTGTTCACACCATGTTAACTCTGGGCTTTACACTCTGAATCCTTGACACAATTTAATCACCTCTGCATATTTCTCAACTTAGCAGAAATATTTTCCCTATGACAAGGAAAATGAAATTGATTTTCTGATTAAATGACTTCGGATAGTCCTTCTCAGTTAATAGTGCTTCTCTGTGACAGATGAGTCAGCAACGTTTATTGAGCCCCCACTGGGCAAGAAGTATTTACAAGGTGTTACATGAACCTATAGAACAATAACTTCGTGGCCTTCCTAACACATCCATGCTTGGAATTAAACAGCTATTTCTGTCTGGATGCCAGGTTAACACCTAATTCTCTCAATGTTATGGAGAAAGGGAACTTTGTCTTGACAACAGTTTGGAAAAAGTCAAGTAGAAGAATTTCCTTAACCTAAAACTGCCATCTTAGCAATTGAATATAGATGCAAGCTCTCTTTGTAATTTAAGTCAGTGTCTGGGTAGATATCTCTTTTTAAAACAATTAATTAAAAAAATCTGTAATACAGTTTTATGTTGAAAAAGCTAGAAAAGTACAAAGGGTAGCAATAAAGTGTCTTCCTCCCATTCCTCAGGGACCACTCCAGCCCTACAGGTCTCCTGTGTCTTTGGTTTTTTGTATGTCCTTCCAGAGTTATTAAATGCATATAAAGGCCAAAACATATTGGTTTTCCCTCTCTTTTATAAAAAACAAACAAACAGAAATGGTGGCACATTTATTGTTCTGAATGTGTTTTTCTTGTATATCAGCATAATGAGAAATCTCCATTCATTTTTAAATTTATGCATAATTGACATGCTAAGTGTCCAGTCGACCGGTCCTCTGTTCAACCAATCAAAGCATAATATGCTAATGATACGCTAAGGCCACTCAACCACTCACTATGATGTGCACTGATCATCAAGGGGCAGACAGTTGACCAGTCACTATGATGTGCAATAACCACCAGGGTGCAGACACTCCGACTGGTAGGTTAGCTTGCTGCTGGGGTCTCTCTGATCAGGACTGAGATGGGCCACACATGCCCTGGAGCCCTCCCACAGTCCCTCCCCGGCTGTCCAACTTCCTGCGTCCCTCCCTGGCCCCGATTGTGCACTGGTGGGGTCCCTCGGCCTGGCCTGCACCCTCTCGCAATCCAGGACCTTTGGGGGTGTCAGAGAGCTGGTTTTGGCCCGATCCCACAGGCTAGGCTAAGGGACCCTACTGATGCACGAATTCATGCACTGGGCCTCTAGTCCTATATAATAAAAGCCTAATATGCTAAGTGTCTGGTTGTCCGGTCTTCCATTCAACCAATCAAAGCATAATATGCTAATGATATGCTAAGGCCGCTCAACCACTCACTATACATGCACTGATCACCAGGGGGCAGATGCTCTGACCAGTAGGTCAGCTTGCTGCTTGGGTCCGGTCGATCAGGACTGAGCAAGATGGGCCGGACACACCGCAGTCCCTCTCTAGCTGGCCAGCCTCCCGCGTCACTCCCTAGTCCCGATCGTGCACCAGTGAGGTCTCTCGGCCTGACCTGTACCTTCTCGCAATCTGGGACCCCTCGGGGGATGTCGGAGAGCTGGTTTCGGCCCAACGGCGAAATAACTTGTAGTTATGACGCACACTGACCACCAGAGGGCAGACACTTGGCTGCCCCCTTGGTGGTCAGTGTGCTCCCACAGCGGGAGCACCACTCAGCCAGAAGCCAGGCTCATGGCTGGTGAATGCAGCAGCCGTGGTGGGAGCCTCTCCTGCCTCTGTGGCAGTCGGACATCCCCCGAGGGCTCCCAGACTGTGAGGGGGGTGCAGGCCAGGCTGAGGGAACACCCCCCTGAGTGCGCAAATTCCATGCACCAGGCCTCTAGTAATACTATATTAATCTACAGCGTACAAGATAATGATTTGATATATGCATGTTCTGAGAAATAATTTGCATAAGTTTAGTTAACATCCACTACTACCCATAGTTATCATTATTTTCTTGTGATGAGAACTTCTAAGATCTCTCTTAGCAACTTTCAAGTATACATTACAATATTATTAACTACTAGAAGCCTGGTGCACGGATTCATGCATGGGTGGGGGTCCCTCAGCCTGGCCTGTGCCTTCTCGCAATCCAGGACCCCTTGGGGAAGTCGGACTACCAGGTTTTAGCACGATCCCTGCAGGCCAGGCTTCAACACCTGGCAGTCTGACATCCCCGCTGAGGGATGTAGCAGTGCCAAAGCAGCAAGTGGCCGGGGAGGAGCCCCAGCCGGGGCCGGGCGCAGCTCCACTGCCGCTCATCCCAGCCCCGCTACGCCTGCTACTGCCGCTGCAGCTGCACTCACCAGCCATGAGCCTGGCTTCTGGCGGAGCGGCGCTCCCACTGTGGGATCACACTGACCACCAGGGGGCAGCTCCTGTGTTGTCTGCCTCCTGGTGGTCAGTGCACATCATAGCAACCAGTTGACTGGTTGTTTCGGTTGTTTGGTCGTAAAGGTCATTTAGGCTTTTATATATATAGATAGTCACCATGTTGTATATTATGGGCCCAGGACTTATTTATCTTATAACTTGAGGTTTGTACCTTTTGTCCCCCTTCACTTATTTTGCCCACCACCCACTGCTCTGCCCCTGAACCACCAATCTTACTTAATATGTAGGATTTTTTTTTTTTTTGTCAATCTGAGAGGGGGAAATTGTATCTTAATGATTTGGGGGGGGGGCAGGTGGTGAATGAAAAACTGGACAGGTCTCCTGTCAGGTCAGAATTTCCTTCCTTTTAAGGCTGAATAATATTCCATTGTATGTATGCACATTTTGCTTACCTATTCATCTGCCAACCAGTTGTTTCCACCTTCTGGCTATTGCGATAATGCTGCTATGAACAAGGGTATGCAGATATCTTTTTGAGATCCTGTTCCAATTTTGGGGGATATATACCTGAAAGTGGAAATTCTGAATCATATGGTAATTCTATTTTTAATTTTTTGAGGAACTTTCATACTATTTCCCACAGTGTCCTCAATAGCTGCATTGTTTTTCTCTGACTCAGCTACATAACATGAGAATATTCCAACGTGTCTACCATTTTACATGCCCACCAACAGTGCACAAGGATTACAATTATTCTTCAACCTAGCCGACACTTGTTGTTTTATATATTTTTGACAGTAGACATTATAATGAGTGTGAGGTGTTATCTTGTAATTTGGATTTGGACTTCCTTAATGATTAGTGATGTTGCACATCTTTTCATGTGTTATTAGTCATTTGTAATCTTTAGAGAAATGTCTATTCAAGTCCTTCGCCTATTTTTAGCAAGTTGTTGTTGCTGGTGGTTCTTTTTTACTGTTGTTCAGTTTTAAGAATCATTAATATATTCTAGATCAGCAGTTCTCAACCTGTGGGTCGTGACCCCTTTGGGAGTCAAACGACCCTTTCACAGGGGTCGCCTAAGACCATCGGAAAACATATATATAATTACATACTGTTTTTGTAATTAATCACTATGCTTTAATTATGTTCAATTTGTAACAATAAAATTGGGGGTCACTACAACATGAGGAACTGTATTAAAGGGTCGCGGCATTAGGGAGGTTGAGAACCACTGTTCTAGGTATTAATTCTTTTTCAGATAGATGATATGCAAGTATATTCTCCCATTCTTCAATTGCCTTTCTACTCTATTGGTGGAGTCTGTTGCTGTACAAAATTTTAAAATTTTCATGAAGTTCAATTTGTCTATTTTTACTATGTAACCTATTTCTTTGGTGTTATATTCAGTAAATCAAGGTCAAATCCAGTGTCATGAAGCATTTGCCCTATGTTTTCTTTTAAGAGTTTTATAAATTTAGGTCTTGCATTTAGGTCTTTGATTCATTTTAAGTTAATTTTTGTATATGGTATTAGGTAAGGGTCCAATTTCATTGTTTTGCATGTGGATATCCATTTCCCCTTTGAATGGTGTTGGAACCTTTGTAAAAAATCATCTGACCATATCTGGGAGGGTTTATTTCTTAACTCTCTCTTCTAGTCCATTAGTCTACATGTCTGTCTTTATACCAGTACCACACTGTTTTAATTACTATAGCTTTGTAGTAAATTTTAAAGTCAGGAAGCATGAGTTCTCCACCTTTGTTCTTAAAAGTGCTGCTGATTTTATTTAATATTATATTCAGGATTTTAAAATATTGAAGGCCATAAATGAGACTATTCTGCTTTTCTCCCTTCTTTCTCCTCTTCTTCTCTTTCCCTTCCTTTTTCCCTTCATTTCTTCCTTCCCTTTGTGCTAAGTCTTACATGTTTTTCTCATGAATTGTCCTTAATAGCTGCATTGTTTTTCTCTGACTCAGCTACATCAACAACACGAGAATATTCCAACAATATGTCTACTTAGTCACAAAATTCTGAATGTTTTATCCTGTTTACAAATTACTGCTAATCTGTCCTGAATAAAGAATATATCCTAAGGGAAGATAGTAAACATTTCAAATGCTGCTGCTATTTGAGAGTCTAAGTGACAGGACTTTATATAATATTAATGCATTTAACAAACATTTTTTCATCACCTAAGCATCAGGGACATCTTAGATTTTTGGAGATGAAAATGATAGAGATAATATTTAGTTTGGTAGAGACAGAGGAGCATACTAGCAAGCATTCAGCTGCAAGGTAAGTGGTTTAAAAGTTTGCCAAATGTGCACAGTGAGGGGCACCTGGTGGTGGTGGTGGTGGGGAGGGGGCGGGGGAGTTGAGGGAAGTCTTCATTGCTGAATCTACCTCCTCAGTTCTTGTTTCTTGTAATTTATGCCTCTTTACCTAAACTCAAAATTGGCATATAGCCTCACATTTGGCAAAATCTCTCTTCCACTTACCCCAGTGTTGTTTGAGGATCCAAGGAACCTTATGTGATAGTTTCTACCTTCTTTGGAGTCATGAACTACCAAGACAATCTGAAAAAAGCTTCAGATCCAGAGTATGAGTTGCCTGCCCCAAGCCACAGGCAATAAGTGGTGGAGTCATCTAAGGATTGTGTCAAGTAACAAATTTATGAGTTCCCACATGGTCCTGAAAACAGGTCCTGGGAGATACTGGTGAATCTGAAGCAGAGACTTTAGGAGGACTCAGAAATCATTAAGAGGTAACAAATGCCTTTGCCTTACTTATGTAGTACAAATATGAGCTCACAAATGCGGCTCTTCCTTCTCCACACAGGAAGTCTTTAAGACTTCCTGAATTCAGCCAGTCTTATTCTGCTAAAGCTGCCAACCAAAGTGTCAACTCATGCCAAATGGGCCAATGTTAACTTCATGTTATTGTCTTATGCTTATGCTTGCTCTTGATCTGCATTTGTTTCAAGGAAGATTTGCGGCTTCTGTCACTTTAAAATGTCCCCAGAGATACACTGGTGAGATGTTGAGCTCCATGAAGATTCTCTGCCAAACTCAGTACAGACTTGGGCTCTCTTGGTCATGGAAACGGGGGGATGCACCATCTGCCTACCTTACAGTGACAATGAATGCTGTATGGTCCTGATTATTTTCAGTTACTCTAACTTTTTGCTCCTTAGACACTTGCTTCTTGGAATCTACATATACAAGGAACTTACCTGTATGTTATATTGAGCATTTTTCTCATTTGGGGAAATTCTACATTGAAAAAACGCAACTAATCCTATGCATGATTCTGTGACAGCATATTCTAGGTAAAATGCAGTGCTAGCATGCCATTCAAATTCTTTACTAGAGGATTAGCTACAATAGCCAGAAACTAATGTGGCTTTGGAACACTTAAGTTTACTGTAATTATAAATGTCCATAAGCTGATGATTCATGAACTTTCAAATTATACATCTGCATTTAATTTTATGTTGAAGTGTTTCTAAACCCTCAGAAAAAGATGTTACCAGATGTTTCTGGCTCACTAAAAGTGTTCTATTTTTAAAAATTCTCAATCAAAGGCAAAGACCCATCCAATACTTTCATATAAAGTTTGTTTGATGAATGGGAAATAAATTTATTATAATGTAAGTACTTTGGGCTAAGGAAATTCAGAGAGAATTTTCTTGAATCTAAACATGATGATTGTTGCTATGTTGTATTTCTTCTTAAAAAGTAAACCCTACAAAATGAAGCATTGATTGACTTAAGATGGAAATAAATGTGACAACATCACCATGCATATGGACAGGGTAGGTCACCGAGGCCATCATCATTCCCTGTATCTTAGCAGGCACTGTTTAGCATCCTAACAACGCAGGATTCTTCTGGCCAGAAAAGAGCCCTTCGGAGTCAGAAATTCAAGCAAGCACTTTGCCACTGGGTGGCGCAATTGGAAGCCTGTAAAGAGAGAGGGCTTGAAAAGAGCCCTTTTCCTTTCCTCCTACAATCTGGGATTTACAAACACAAAAGCGGCAGCCCATTGTGCTCGCTTTTTTATTAGGGACTGTATATTAAAATGAGGACGTCTGTGGCCTTTCAAAGAGTGTAGATTTTACATTGGAAGTCTCTGTGTTGTCATTCCATATGAAATTAAGGGGAGTATTTTTCAGGTTTATCTTTTTGAATTGGTTAATGCAAGTAGTGGAGCAAGAGGCAGACGTTGGACATGGCTAGGAGGTTGTTTGCAGAGGAAGTGGTTATAGCCTATGCTCTGGCATTATTCTCTAATATGGTAAGTTCCTATGCATGTAGCTATTTACATTTAAGTTCAAATTTATTGAAAGGCTGAAATGAAAAACTCAGGCCCTCAGTCGCATTAGCCACATTGCAATTACTCCATCATCTCACGTGACTAGTGGCTACTGTATTCTACAGTGCAGATAGAGAACATTTTCATCACCACAGAAAGTTGTATTAGACGAGGCCACTAATATCCTTTCCTTCTTGTCCTTAGAAGAATAGAGAAATAATGGATGTTTTCTGCTTGTGCTACCTAAAATCCTTGGGAACCAATACACATTTTTTAGAATTTTATTTTCAATTACAGTTTGTATTCAACATCATTTTGTATTATTTCAGGTATACAGCCTAGCAGTTAGACAATCATCTACTTTATAAACTGATCCCCTGATATTTCAATACCCACCTGGTACCACACATAATTATTACAATATTGTTGACTATATTCCCTATGCTGCACTTTATATCCCTGTGACTATTTTGTTACTACAAATAAGTATTTCTAATCCTTTCACTATTTTCACCCAGAGCCCCCCACACCCTTCCTCTCTGGCAACCATCAGTTGGTCTCTGTATCTATATATCTGTTTCTATTTTGCTTGTTCGTTAATTAGTTCTTTACTTATTATTTTTTAAATCTTTATTGTTGTAAATATTACAGATGTCCCTTTTTTTCCCATTGACCTCTTCTATCCAGCATATGCCCTCCTGCTTCAGACCTTCACCACACTATTGTTTGTGTCCATGGATTATGCATATATGTATACAAGTTCTTTGATGAATCTCTTCCCACCCACCCACTCCTGCCTTCCCTCTGAGATTCAACAGTCTATTTTGTTCTTTAGATTCAACATATAAGTGAAATCATATGGTATTGTCTTTCTCTGACTTATTTCACTCAGCACAATACCCTCTAGGTCTATTCATGCTATCGCAAATGGCTAAGATTCCATTATTTTTTATGGTTGAGCAATATTCTATTGTATATATGTAACATTACTTTTTTATCCATCATCTATTGGTTGCACTTGGGTTGCTTCCATATCTTGGCTATTATACATAACATTGCAGTGAGTACAGGGATGCATATATTCTTTTGAATTAGTGTTTTGGATTTCTTCAGATATATACTCAGAAGTGGAATCGTTGGGTCATAAGACAGTTCCATTTTTAATTTTTTAAGTAAGTTCCACACTGTTTTCCATAGTGGCTGCACCAATCTGCATTCCCACCAACAGTGCACTAGGTAAACTAATACATGTTTGTTGAACATTAACCTAAGCTTAAATTGATATATTTTATAATCCTGCAACATTATAATCCTGCTACCAAAATTTAGGAGCTAGGGTAGATTAATATACACATTGGATGTTATACACATTTCATTGACAAAAAGTTATCTTAAAATTGGATTTGCGTAGTGCCTACCATAAGAATCAGTTTAGACTACATACCACTAAGATTTTGATAATTAAATTTTTCTGTGATTCCTACTCTCTCCAGGTCCATTTTTATGTAATTTTTTATGTGCTTCCTTTTTATTTGTCATATCCGCTATCCATTGTGTTCTTTAAACTACTTCTTTTTTAAAAATTTGTTATTATTTTTTAAACCTTAGGTGTTTCATTTAAGTCATGCAGGGAGGGCTACACACCTTCCTCAACCTTTGACTCTTCATTACCTCTAAGGGGACTCCTTAAACTATGCTTCCCACCTTCCACGCATAAAGCCGGTTCTCAAGGCTGGCTCCCACTGGGGATATCACATTTACATGCTGACTGAACGGGCTGTGAGAAGATAATTTGCTTGTCTAATATTTGTGGCAACATTCAGAAGTTTTAATTACATTTATAGGCTGTCAAGACAGCTTGGTGAAAAATGAAAACTTCGGGCAATTGTGCCTTTTCTTGACAGAGCACATGCCCATCTCCAGGTGGCTGGTGCTGGGTGGACAATTGATAGATTTAGTTCTATAAACAGTTATTGAACATGGCTTTTGTGCTAGACCCCATGCTTGGTACCTAGGAGTACAAAGGTGTATTCAAGACAAAGTCCCTGCTTTTAAGGGGTTCACATACTGGTAGTGAACAGACCCATAAATATTTTTTAAACCCCCTGAACATTTCATTTTTCCAAGAAGTTTTGGAACTAAGGATAGTCCTTGCCAAAATTGGTTGCGTGCTAGGATATGTGATTTAATGTGGTGAGACAGGTTCACAAGATGTTGATGTAGGGGAAACCAATCTAATTTTAATATTCATCTCATCTTTCTTGAGGACAGTGGTTATTAAACCTGACTGCATGTTAGAATCTCTTGAAGAGCTTTAAAGAATACTGATCCTCAGGGCCAACTCCTTGAGCAGTGGTTCGAAGTGTGGTCCAGAGACAAACAGCATTAGCGTAACCTGGGAACTTGTTACAAATGCAGATTCTTAGGCCTCACCCCAGACCTACTGAATCAGAGACTGAGTTTGGGGCCCAGCAGTCTGTGCTTTAATGTGCCCTTCAGTGAGTGAAATGCACCTGAAATTCCAGAACCACTGCCCTGGATAGTCTAATTTAATTGCTGGGGTATGGTCTGAGTTTTGGTTATATCTATCTATCTATCTATCTATCTATCTATCTATCATCTATCTATATACACATACATATATTGATTTCAGAGATGAAGGGAGGAGAGAGATAGAAACATCAATGATGAGAGAGAATCATTGATTCGCTGCCTCCTGCACGCCCCCTACTGGGGAATGAGCCCTCAACTCGGGCAGGTGTCCTGACCAGGAATCAAATGACGCCCTGGTTCATAGTTCCATGCTCAACCACTGAGCCACACTGGCTGGGCCTGAGTTTTGGTCTTTTTGAAGGGCTCTCTGGTGATGCAAAGAACCACTGCTCTAAGAGAACCACTAAGAGTCACTGCTCTGAGAGAAAAGTTCAAGTTTCCTCTTTGAGTTGGAACTGTTCTTGTGGCATGGATGGCATCAGAGAGCCAGTTTTTTCAGCTGTCTTTGGACTGTGGTCAAATAGTCACAAAGGGATTTCCATACTTTTAAAGTATACAAGGGGAAGAATCCACCCACTCTAGACTAGGTGTATGGGAGCAAAATTTAAGCAGTGATCCAAACCCATTGGGACATAATCCCTAAATTGAGGGGAACTAGTGCTACTCAAATGCTAATGCTCTTGCAGATCCCCTGAGGATCTTGTGAAATGCAGATTATGAACCAGTAGGTCTGGGGTGGGGTCTGTGAATCTGCATTTATTTCCAATGAACTCCCAGGAGATTCTGATCCTGCTGGCCTGGGGGCTTTGAGTAGCAAGTTAGAAATGAAGACTGAGGCCCAACAGAAGATTTATGGAATCAAGATCTACATTTGAATAAGATCCCTATTGTCTAAAGGTACTTTGTGCTCTAGACAAAAGAAAGCATCCTAATCTCTGGAAGCTACAGCTTTAGGATGAATTTTTATTGTGCTTGGGTTTGTTTTGTATCTCCTCAGAGAGTGTAGTGACGTGATGAGAGTCCTAAGGTTGCTGCCTAATGTGACAAAAACAATTGTGAAGAAATTCTATACATATCCATTCTATAATGGAGATGTACATTAAATCCTCACGCTGTACACTTTAAATATATACAATTATATTTGTCAATTATTCCTCAATAAAGTTTTTTAAAAAAACAATTTCTTTGGATTTGGTATTCATTCTCTAAAAAAATTTACCTTGGGACAAATTCTCTTGGAGGTTTGCTAGACAGGAAGAGTGAATGATGGTAGATCTTTGATTTAGTTTTGAAACTGCTTCAGAAATTAATATGATTGGGTTGAAAAATATTTTAAATGGTTAAACTCAGAGGATATTTGAATGAATTAGAAAATTTAATTTATTATAAATGTGGTATATCATTTAAGCTAAAAAGGTGGTATATAATTTAAACTGAAAATTATTTGAGTTAAAATGAAGTGTGAAATGTCACTATCCCCATACACCACATTAAAATATTAATCCTCTACTTTTCAAGCAGCAACTAAAAATCTGCTTTCATATATCACAAGTCAAACAACTTAATCAGAGTGATTCATACATATCAAGTCTAAAATTTATAGTGAACTTAATTTTTGTTATGTTTACTTTTAAAAATTCAACTATATAGCATATGATTATCTCAACCATGGATTTTTAATATAAAAACTTCATAGAATGTAGAGCTGGAAAAGATCTTAGATGTTGAATCCAATCCTCTCATTTTATAGATGGAGACTGAGAGCCAGAACATTTTCATGCCTTTTCTAAAATCCCAGAGTGCTGGACTTGAGTGGTGTAGGCTGCGTCCAAGAGAGGCAGGAAGTGCCTTCAATGTCCTGCTACAGAGTTTGTTGGGACCCTTGAACAAGCACTACCTGCCACCTTCCATGGAGAGCCAGCCCTCTCTCTAGCACAAAAATGAGGCTCCTTGGCATCTCCCTTAAAGGCCAATGTAGAAAATCACATTAGGAGATCAGAAAACAACATCCGCTTGGCTTTGGTCCCACAAGAATTACAGAAATCACCTCTTCTTTGCCCACCAATTATAGTGATTAAATTGCTATAAAAATCAAACTTGAAAGGGAGTGCTGTTATGCTATTTCTCAAGATGATGGCAGACTATAGAGCAGCTCCTTCACCTTCCCTCATAATTTTTTTAAAAAAATTCAGAGCAGAAAACTAATTTACTGGTTCTAATCTTAGAATTATTTGCAGTTTGTACAAATATTTGTACATTATGTTTAGTAAGCAGATCTGTAATGAACCTTATTTATTTGGATAAGCTATAGGACCTTGAAAATACAATGGTTGAGTAGTTCAATTCATAGGCATAACTTTTGATGCCAGTTGAAAATTTGAGCCCTCACTTACATGTTGGCACAGTTAACTAAGACCCAACAGAAAAACAAAGTAATGTACGCTTACAGTTTCATTTTACTACAAGAAAGAAGCAATAAAACATTCTTTAAAAATACTATAACAATAAATCAAGCGGGAAGAATTATTCAGCCTTTATCTAGTTAATGCTCAAGCATTTTAATGTAGAGAGACTGTTTTTTGGCTTCTTGACTTTGCCGTATGTAAAAATATACGAACACCTAATAAATGTATACATGCCTTCTGATTAGGCTGCTTGACACAAATATTTGCATGGTTATTGAAGATGAATAGGAATTGTATATTGTGTTAGAAGTACTATGAGTTAGTAAAATAATAGGATTGATATAAATATTCAGTTTTTTCTCCCTGTGGTCAATTTCTCACTTTCTAAAACCTTATGGAAACAATCCAAAATATACACATATGCATACATATTTAACTTAATGCTACTGCAAATAAGAATTTAAGAAATGTGGATCTGATTAATATTAACTGGGTTTTATAATATTTTATGCACAAGTGTTCAAAAATAAAGTTTAAATAAATGCAAAGAAAAATACCCATTTAATTTACATTGGCAATAAAAGGGAAATAAAATAAATATAGTTTTAATATAAAAATCAGGCAATCTTGTTAATAAGAGAATAAATACCTCAAAAGAACAGCTGCTTTTTTATGAGTCCAATACTGGCATTCAAAATGCAGTAACACAGCTCAAATGCACAAATTTAAACCGTGTATTGTAGTACATAATGATAGCAAGAATAAACATAAAGCTTCATCCTGTATTCTTTAGCCAAAAGTCTTTTATTAAATATGTGATCCTAGTGTCAACCTAAATAAAGAAGTAAACTGAGGCAAGCTCAAATTACCAGAAGTGGAGTTTACTAGGAAATAGTAGAGAAATTGCTATACAGAATCATAAACTGTAGCAAGCTGCAGGCATGTCCACTGAAGGGTTGGGGTGAGCTGCATTTATGGCAAGGAGTACAAAGAGGGGGGTGTCCAGCCAGAGCCCAAGCAATAAGTTCATTGGCTTGAGAATGGAGAGAGATTCTTGGCCGATGCTCATTGGTCTGGAGATAAGTTTCTGTTCTCTGTAAGTCACACATTTATGGGCAGTCTCTCATCCCTTAAGTACTGTTCTCCTGGAGGGCACATGCATAAGATTCTCCATTTCCTATCATCCGGTTCCATTTCTGGTTGAAATCCTTGTAGGCCATATATCAAGTGCTCAGTCCCAATTATAGACTCACAGGACTAAAGGATATATGAAAATCCAGCTAATGGCCAGCATGTGGAAAATACTTAACTTTACAAGCAAAAAAATTACCATTTAAACAAACTATTGTTTTTGCCCTATTAAATTATTCCTTCTAACCACCCCCTGTACCCCCAGTAACTGAGGACTACTAGATTAATTATCATATATTTATACCATGGAATACTGTATCATTAAAATTCACATAGTGGAAAATTCATTTGAATGGGAACATTTTCATGTTATGCTGTTACATGGGAAAAAACAGGCTGCAAGACAGGAAATGCTGTGTGAATGTGACTTTGATAAAAACATATACATATATGTAGAAATGAAAGGCTGTAGGTATATACCCTAACATGTGTACAGTGATTATCTCTGGGCAATATATGTATGATTTTCTTGAAATTTTTTTCATATTTCCCAAATTTGCAACATGCTTATCAAATTATGTAATTCGGAAAAATAAAACTTTTAAAAAAGTTAATTTTCTCCATTCTCCTGTTCTAAATTACAAAGCCATGAGTTGCCAATCTCATCCTAAAACATACCCAGGGATATTTAACATTGCTCTTTCAGTGAAGTTCAAGTCCACATCTTGTACAATTCACTTTCAGTCTCTCCTGCTCTTCTCCATGTTGGAACACAATTCTGAATCCACCTGTTGGCTTTTTTATCTTCAATCTTTTTGGCTTCCCTTTTCTAACCTTTTGCTCTTTCCTTCTCCCATTCTGGGTCTCCTCAGATAACATCCCAGGAAAACCTGCTTCCCACTACTGAACAAGGTCTGGAGGACAACCTTCTATTTCTTCCAGTATTGATGCAGATGTCAGAGAAATGGCCTTCCCCCTGGGAATTCTCTCTGTAGCTCAGCAGAGCTGCCCCAGCAGTTTTGAGGAGTGTGTTAAGTACACACTCCCAAAGCTGTTGTCTTCCCTTTGTACTTTCCTGGTGTGAGACACAGCAGATCATAACCATAGGAAAGAACCTGCTGATGCATCGAGCCTCCTGAAGTGACCTCATGGAATTGATGGTGACTCATCTATTAATATCTCCCAAGAGCAATGCTTGCCCATCTTTTCCTGGCTTCCTCAGTGTTAGCCTTTCATAGTGAATATCACCCATCTGTTTCACTTATTTTTTAAATTAATTGACTTTTTAATTGTGATATTATGATTTATAAGAAGGAATACATATTTGGACTTTGTCCCATTTCTGGCACAGAGCTCCTAAAACTCTTGGAATTTCCTAAGAGATGAGGAAGATAAAGGTGTCTTTTGTTATGTAAATTAGGTGACTTTTGGAACAGCCCCGGGTCACCTAATAATGGGGGTTGCCAACCACCTGATTAGAAAGTTGGAACTTAAAGTCCCACTCCCTGACCTCCAAGGAGGCAAGAGGGACTTGACATTGAGATCAAGCACCAATGATTGAATCAATGTCTAAGTAATGAAGCCTCCATAAAAACTCAAATCAATGGGGTTCAGAGAGGCTCTGGGTTGGTGAAACTGGGGCTATTTGGAGGGGATGGTGCACTCAGAGAGAACATAAAAGCTCAGCATCCTTTACCCATATGCATCTCTTTCATCTGGCTGTTCCTATGTTATATCCTTTTATAATAAACTAGAGGCCTGTTGCACGAAGAGATACGTGCAATAGGCCTTCCCTTCCCCTGGCTGACGGCACCGGTTTTCCTCCAGCACCCAGAACCCAGGCCTTCGCTCCAGCTGGAGCCTTCAGTCTTCGCTGCTCCAGCCGGAGCCTTCAGTTTTCCCTCTGCCGCTTCGTGCCTACGTATGCAAATTAACCACCATCTTTGTTGGGTTAATTTGCATACTCTCCTGATTGGCTGGTGAGTGCAGCAGAGGGACGGTCAATTTACATGTTTGTCTATTATTAGGTAAGATTAGTGGCCCAGTGAACGAATTCATGCACATTATAAGGAAATTAATTAGAAGAAATATTTTAATATCGCTATTCGCCCTTTCTCTATAATAGAAGTGTCAACCAAATTCACGATCGACAATGACAGACTGAAACACATGCATGCGATTGGTGCCAGTGAGAGCTTTATATGTATCGTGCATACATGAGTCAACTTAGCCTTTTATATACAGAGAATAAACTTGCTTACTTAGACCCGCTTTCTGATGTAGCTAAACTTTCCCCAGCCCAGTGAAGTACTCCAACTTCTCTTTCAGGTAATTGTCAGCAATACAGCAATAAATATCAACACGAAGCTGATTATTATTGTAGATCATGCAGGAAGAACAAAGGGTAAAATATTTAACTGCAGCAGTGTTTGACTATATTCTGCACAGTGAGAAAACCTGAAGTCATTTTCAACGTCTACCATTTCTTACTTCTTTTCAGTCGGGTCAAGTTTTTAAACTTTCTAAATCTCCATTTTCTGGCTAATGAAAAGAAAATAGGATTCCACTGAGTCTCCTATCTACTTACTCCAGGACTTCCGTGAGGATCAAATGAGATGAGGCACGGGAAAATGCTTCACATACATTTGGTTAAAATGTAAAATGTTTCCACCTGGCTATAAAGCAAGTGTGTTGCTGGGCTGAAGAAACTACAAGCATAGTCACTAGGGAGAGGAAGCTGGGTGTTGCTATAGTGATGTCATTACCTGGTGCCCAGAGACACCGTTTCCGGGCTGGGCTGTGGGCCACATTTTGGCCATGGGGTCTCAGCAGCATTGGCTGTTATTTGGTGGGCTGTTGCTCCAGCGTGGTGGCGGGCCTGTGTCCCACTTGGGGGAAGCCGAGTGTTGCTTTGTCAGTGCTGGGTCTGCACTGCTGTTTCTCTGTAAATGGCCAGTGTGTGTCACAGCAGCTTCTGTGTTGAGTATCTGCCCCTTGCTGGTCAGTGCATGTCATAGCGACTGGTCTGCTATGCACTTAGCATATTAACCTTTTATATATATAGACTAGAGACCCAGTGCATGGATTTGTGCACCAATGGGGGGTCCCTCGGTGTGGCTTGTGCCCTCTCGCAATGTGGGACCCCTCTGGGGATGTCGGACTGCTGGTTTCAGTCCGATTCCCACATGCCAGGCCGAGGGACCCCATTGGTGCATGAATCCATGCACTGGGCCTCTAGTATGCATATAAGATCGTTGGTTAATCTCTTCCCACCTTCTCCCCTCCCCACTTCCCTCTGAGATTCATCAGTCTGTTCCATGTTTCTATGCCTGTGGTTTTTGCTCCTGTATTGAGCATCTGCCCCCTGCTGGTCAGTGCACATCATTGCTACTGGCCGGCCAGTTGGCCTGTCGCTTAGGCTTTTATATATATAAATATGTCCCCATTTTGCAGAGGAGGACACTGAGGTTTGGAAGGGATGTGGGTATCCCCTATGGGCCATCAAAGAACTGAAGTGCCTGAGTGTAAACTTTTCCAATTTTCCACTCCATGGCCTCAGCTCTCTTTTGAAACAGTAGCCTGTGAATTAGTGTCCTCCAGGGAAAACTCCCAAATCAAAAGTCTTTATTGCTCTTAAACAAAATAGATCCAGAGACACAGATGCTTGGAATAGACTGTGGAATCTAAGAGGGAAGGCAGGGGTGAGTGGGTGGGAAGAGATCAAACATCAAACAAAGAACTTGTATGCATATGGTCAAAGACAATAGGGTGGTGAAGGCCTGGGGTGGTGGGCAGGCGCTGGCTATGGGGGAAAATAGGCAACATATGTAATACTTTCAACAATAAAGATTTTTTTAAAAGTCTTTACTGCTCACAATGGCTTATGTTTTCTAAGAGGGGGATGAAAATAATCAGCATCAATACATGCAGATACCATTTTATGGTCATTAAAAGGGATTTGTGAATTCATGAGAGCTGTGAGAATGATGATTGAAATTGGCATTGAATAGATGGCAACATTTGGGCATGTTTGCTTTTACAGTGTAAGTGTGGCTCTAGCAACTATTGCTATTCAGATAAAAGCCACCCTTGAACTTTTTGTTTGCTGTTAAACATGAAACAGTGTTATGTGAGATGTTAACTCTTTGCAGATAAAGAGATGGATGTCAAATGTCCTTGCCCCCATCCCAGGACCCCTCACCATGCCAGATATTTCATTCAGCCATGATGACATAACTTTAGAATTTTTCTCAACCTGGCATTTCAGTTGGCCATGACAAATCAGTTTGACTTGCCTGAGAGCTGAAACCTGTCATCTTTAGATTTTAAAATTTTTTTCAACACATTTGTTGAGCATTATGTGCTTAGCACTGTGTTGGGTCCCTTGAGTTGAGCTGTGAATTATATGAACATGGTGCCTGATATTATGGAGTGGGCTGAATGGGGAGGAAGACAGATGATGATTGAACATCTAATTCGAAATACATTGAGTAATATACAAGGAAGAGCAGGGAGCTACAGAAGCACATAATGGAGGCAGTTAACTTGGTCTTGGGGGCTTTTTTGCTTAAAGTGAACCCTGAGTGATGAGTAGGACTTGGCAGGTAAACAGGGATGGGCCAAGGCTGGCACAGGGAACAGCCCTACAGTGGCGCTAAAGGTAATTCAGGGCACAGAGAAACCTGGCGTGACTGGAGACTGGCATCCTGGAGGGGGCAGGTAAGAGATGAGCCTATGTAGAGACATATCCAGGGCAGATCAGGCAGGCCTCAGAGGCCAAGAAAGGGATTTGGGTCTCTTTCCTAAGGATATGGGAAACTCAGAAGGGTTTTGATTAGGTAACTAAAATCAATTGGTCTTTTTAAAATCACTAGACTCAAGTATAAGAATCTCTGCATGGCTTTGTTCCTTCTCACTTTGCACTATTTGGAGAAAAATTTCAATTCGAACTTTCCTAAGTGCCTATGAGGTAGAGTGCAATAGTTAAGCTGCTCTAGTGCTTACAAATGATACCAGCAAGCAGCTCTATAGTACTTATATGGTGCCAGGCTTTACCAATACTTTTCTGTGCTTTACAAATAATTAACTCATTGAATTAAGGAATTACCGCATTTGACTTAGATTTCCTGCTATTCCCATTTTATGGAGGAGACTGAGGTGCAGAGAGGTGAGGTACCATACCCCAGCTAGCTAGTGCTGGAGCTGGACTCCAACCCAGGCAGTCTGCCCATCGCCTGTGATCTAGTGATGAGGTGCTGGGTCACTGCTCTCCAAGGCTGGCAAAGCTGTCTGTCCCTTGTCGGGTCCCAGCACAGCCTCTTCAGCTCCCAGGCCAGTTCTCTCCTGACCGTAGCAGGGATCACATCAGGACTGCACTTTCATGCAGGTATAAGGCCTATCCTTAGTCTCACAGTTCCTGAACTTAATGATGGTTAATTTTGTGTTAACTAGGGTGGGCCACCAGATATTTGGTCAAACATTATTTTGCATGTTTCTTTGAGGGAGTTTTTTTAGGTGATACTAGCATTTAAATCAGTGGACTTTGAGTAAAACCCATTATCCTCCAAACTGTATGAGTGTGTTTCATCCATTCAGTTGAACAGTTGAAGGCCTGAATAAAACAACAACAGAAATAAACTCTGAGCAAGAGAGAATTCTATAGCAGACTACCTTTGGACTCCAACTGGAATATAGGCATTCCTGGGTCTCCAGTGTACTGGCCCAGCCTGCAGATTTTGGACTTTCTAGCTCCCATTATCCCTTATAGTCAGTGTCTGTCTCTCTCTCTCTCTCTCTCTCTCTCTCTCTCTCTCTCTCTCTCTCTCAATATATATATATCCTATTCGTTCTGTTTCTCTGGAGAATACCGACTAATACACCCCTGTATCCTCAGTATTCAGTATTTGGCTCTGAGTATGTACTGAATAAATCTGAGTGGCATTAACAAGCCTGGGCACCTGCTCATGGAGCCTTTGCCTCTGACCCTCCTCTTTCTCCTGATCGCACCACACATGCCCAGCTGGTTTGCCTGGCTTTCTGGCTTGTGCTCCTGATTCATGCTTACTCCTGATTCATGCCTACTTCCCTCTGTGGGGGTGGAGACTTGTCCTTGTCCCAGGTCTCTTGGCTGACAACCTGCATAACCCTCACCGGTTTCCCAGTTTGAGGGCCTAGTTGGTTTTGCCCTGGCACCCACTTGAGCTGCTGTTTGATTCTGCCAATGCCAAGAGAGCCTACCCCTCTTCATTTACTTCATATATTCCTTCCCCGCTTCTCTTTTTATTTGAATTACTAGAGGCCGGGTGCACGAAATTCGTGCACGGGGGGAGGGGTGTCTCTCAGTCCAGCCTGTGCCCTCTCGCAATCTGGGTCCCCTTGGGTAGTGTCCCTAGGCCTGGCGGCAATCAGGGCCTATTGAGGCTTTCCTTCCCCTGGCTGCCAGCAGCTGGCTGGGCCCCTGCCACTGCCACTGCTTGCCATCTGTGTAGCACTGCCCCCCCTCACCTCCCTCTACGGGCAACAGGCGTGGGGTGCAATCACTTGGCTGGCCTGGGCCTCCCTCTGTGGGGTGATTGCTGGCCGGTCCCACACACCCACCACAGCATCGCTGGCCAGTGGCATGGGCCTCCCCCTGTGGAGTGATCAATCGCAGGGCCCCCAGATTGATCACCCCGCAGAGGGGGGCCCCACCCACCCGCCATAGAGCTGCCAGCCAGGTGGCCTGGGCCTCCCACTGTGGCCGCCGGCCGGGTGGCCTGGGCCTCCCTCTTTGGGGCAATCACGGAGCCCCCCCCCATAAATTGCCCTGCTGGCCGGTGGCCTGGGCCTCCCTCTGTAGGGCAATTGTGGGGCAATGGCAGGCCCCCCCAAACAATTGCATTGCACCTGCCTTGGCTGGCCTGGCACCAGTGTGTGTAATAGCGTGGTTGTCCGAAAGGTCATCTGGATGGTCATTCTGCTGTTTGGTCGTTTGGTCAATTTGCATATTACGCTTTTATTATTATAGATTTTAAAACATTAACATGTCTTTCCGCACAGCAAAAGAAACTACCATCAAAATGAAAAGGTAGCCCACTGTATAGGAGAACATATTTGCCAATGATACATCTGATAAGGGGTTAATATTCAAAATATATGAAGTACTCATACAAAACGAATAAAAAAAAAAGTACTCATACAACTCAACAAAAGGAAGACAAACAATCCAATTAAAAAATGGGCAGAGGACTTGAATAGACATTTCTCCAAAAAGGACATACAAGTGGCCAAGAGACATATGAAAAAATGTTCAACATCACTAATCATCAGAGAAATGCAAATTGAAGCCACAGTGAGCTATCACCTCACACCTGTCAGAATAGCTATCATAAAAAAGGAACCAACTAGTGTTGATGAGGCTGAGGCGAAAAGGGAACACTAGTGCACTGCTGTTGGGAATGCAGATTGGTGCAGCCACTATGGAAAATAGTATGGAGTTTCCTCAAAAAGTAAAAAATGGAACTTCCCTTTGACCCAGTGACCCCACTTCTGGGAATATATCCTAAAAACCCTGAAACACAAATCAGAAAGAATATATGCACCCCTATGTTCATATCAGCGTTATTTATAATAGCTAAGATTTGGAAACAGCCCAAGTGCCTATCAGCAGATGAATGGATAAAAAGAGCTGTGGGACATTTACACAATGGGATACTATGCAACTGTAAAAAAGAGGGATCTCTTACCCTTTGAGATGGCATGGATGAACCTGGAGATTATTATGCTAAGTGAAATAAACCAATCTCTAAAAAACAAATATCACATAATCTCACTTATTTGTGGAATCCAATGAACAAAGTGAAAAGACCAACAAAATAAGACCCAAAGCATGGAGCTTGAAACAGACTGACATACCTTGATGTGGGGATTGGTGGGATGAGAAAAGATAAACCAAAGAACTTATATACTTATATACATAACCCATGGACACAGACAATAGGGTGGTGAAGACCTGGGGTGGGTGAGTAGGGGTTGGGAGGAAGGAAATCAAGGGGGGAAAAATGGGAGACATATGTAATACTATCAACAATAAAAATATATATTAAAATAAAAAACTAATAGAAAGTGTTTCGGGGAATTCTTGGCCATTAGAAAATGTTCAATTAAAGTTATCTATAATAAAAAAAAATAAAAGCTACAAATAAGCCAAAAATAAATAAATAAATAAAATACTAACATGTCATTTCATTCTACTTGTCAATATACATTTAAAGAAAAGATTGTAAAATCATTACACTTACTAAAAAGAACTTTGTATCATCTAATATTCAGACTATAATAGCATTTTCCCAATTGTCTCAAAAATATGTTTACTATTTTGTTTGAATCAGGATCCACAAGTGACATTTAATCTTTCTTAAAGAACAGATACTTAAAATGCAAACAGTATTCTTGTGAGACCAGAGAGGATGGGTCTAAGCCAGTGATGGCGAACCTTTTGAGCTCGGCGTGTCAGCATTTTGAAAAACCCTAACTTAACTCTGGTGTCATGTCACATATAGAAATTTTTTGATATTTGCAACCATAGTAAAACAAAGATTTATATTTTTGATATTTATTTTATACTAGATGCCCGGTGCACAAAAATTTGTGCACTTGGGGGGGTCCCTCAGCCTGGCCTGTGCCCTCTCGCAGTCTGGGACCCCTCTGGGGGTGTCCACCTGCTGGCTTAGGCCCGCTCCCCGGGGGATCGGGCCTAAGCTGGCAGTCAGACATCACTCTGGCAGCCCGGGAGCCCTCAGGGGATGTCCACTTGCCAGCGGGGAGCAGGCCTAAGCTGCAGTTGGACTTCCTTAGCGCTGCTGAGGAGGTGGGAGAGGCTCCCGCCACCACCGCTGTGCTGGCAGCCGTCAGCCTGGCTTGTGGCTGAGCAGAGCTCCCCCTGTGGGAGCGCACTGACCACCAGAGGGCAGCTCCTGCATTGAGCATCTGTCCCCTGGTGGTCAGTGTGTGTCATAGTGACCAGTCATTCCCAGTCGTTTTGCTGTTAGGGTCAATTTGCATATTACCCTTTTATTATATAGGATATTTAAATGCCATTTAACAAAGAAAAATCAACCAAAAAAATGAGTTCGCGTGTCACCTCTGACACGCATGTCATAGGTTCGCCATCACTGGCCTGAGCAGCACTTAAGGAGACAATGCATCTGCATTGTGACCAGACACCCCTTGGTTGTCTTCCCACCTAAGACAGAGAGGTTCAGTTTCTCTCTCAGTCCTTTTTTCATGGACTCTTGAACCCTTAGGACAGTGGTCGGCAAACTCATTAGTCAACAGAGCCAAATATCAACAGTACTACTTCAAAATAGACTCGCCCAGGCGGAAAACCAACTTCTGCGCATGGGCCACGAAGTTTCAATCGCACTGTACGCGCGCCCACACGTGGTATTTTGTGGAAGAGCCACACTCAAGGGGCCAAAGAGCCACATGTGGCTCTCGAGCCGCAGTTTGCCGACCACTCCTTAGGACCTATTTGCAAAGAGATATGTAGAAATTAGCTGTGGCCTCATCACTGAAAACAATAGTAACTAAGCAGTTAAGGAGGTCAAATATATGGTGACACGAGACAACTTTGGGTGGTGAACACACAACGTAATATACAGATGATATACCATAGAATTGTACACTTAAACCTATATAATTTTATTAACCAATGTCAACCTCATAAATTTAATTAAAAATGGTTAAATGAAAAAAAAAGCACACTAAAAAAAACCTCATGAAGAACTAACCACTTGTTGCAGAGATCACCCCAGATTAAAACAAGTGAACAAAGGAACAAACAAACAAACAAACACACACATCTTGTGCAGTGCTTTTGAAAACCTATCTTTGTCCTCCCTTTGTCACTCTTTGTAGCTGTCTGCTTTTTAAATTAAAAATAAACGTTGGTCACATAGGATGTACTTTATATTCTACCCCAGGAAATTAGGGTGGCCACTGATGTGCTTGGTCTCTTTCTTCAATTTCCTTCAGTTTCCCATTGACCTGAATTTAGTTCCACATTAAGGCACATATTCTTTAGAAAACAGGAAATCGGGAGCCCTGGGTGCTGGTCTGGCTCTGCCGATGTCTGGCCAGTATGATCTTGGGCAAGTTACAGCACCTCCCTGGACTTCTGTTGCTTGCAATTACAGACCCTGACTAAAACAACCAGACCACTGGCTAATTGACCAGAACCTGCCCCTCCGCAAATCCTCAAGTGGTAGGCGCTATCTCTGCAGTCTTCATTCCTCCCTTTTCCATGACAATTTTCCTGCTTGTGTGGCCCCTTCCCACAGGCCCTTGGTACTTCCCATGGTGCTCTTGACTGTTACATCTGTCCTTCCACCTTTTTCAAAGTCAGCCCTCGTTGGAAGGGCCTAGGCTCTGTACCCCTTTGTTTCTCTGCTTCATGTAGAAATCCTCTTTTGAGGTGGAAAATATCTAATTAGTGAATTCAGACTCTAAAACGTAATTGGCTGTTACCAACCTGATGTGTTCTTTCTTTGGTGGTCATTTTAATTTTAGTGGGTGGATGAAAATATTTAGCTAATTGATAGAAAAGTAGAATCTTAGTTACCAGTGTCCAGCTGGCTTATAAGGGCCTTCTGGTTGCCCTTACCTCACAACCCAAAGGCAGCCTCTTATTTTGCTCATGGAGGGTGGGTTTGAGGGCAGCCAACTGGAAGCATCTTGTGAAAGAATAAAATACCCACCGTCAAGATTTCATAGAGAGAAGGGGACAGAAAGGTAGAGAGCTGCAGGAAATAGTGGGTGTGGGCTGGAAGGCTGCTGTGACAGCGCCAGTGCAGGCAGGGGGCAGCTCAGTGGCTTGGGGGACCACAGGCACCCAGAAAGTCTCTAATATGGGAAGAAGTGGGTAGGGAGTAGAAGAACAGGGAAATGGGTATTGAGACTTGGGTTTGAATCCCCATTAAGGCATTTACTGGCTCTATGAACACACACGTCAATCACTTTAAGCCTCAGTTTTCATCTGTATAAATGGGGATGGTTATAATACCTATCTTATAAGATTATTGTGGAAATTAAATGAGATAATTAATGTGAAAGTACCTAGTAAAAGGTAGGTTTAGTGAGCCATGTCTCCAGAGATTCTGGGTGGCCAGGTATTGTTGTGTGTTTTTTTAAAAGCTCCTCAGGAGATTGGAATGCTAGAGCTTATAACAGCTGTGATAATATATTTCACTTCCTTCACATAATTCATAGTGTTGCCCAGGGGTCAGGCATGAGTGTGAGTAGGTGGTTGGTTCCTCATTTCCAAAAAGGAAATCATGTAGGCCCAAGAAACTTATTAGACTTGTGAAGTTACAGGTTTGAAGGGCCATCCAGTCCAATTATTCATCTGTTGGTTGCATCATTCTTGCCAAGTGGTAGTTTAGGCCAGTGTTTCTCCAACTTTAGCTGGTATCAGAATCACCTGGAGGGCTTGTTAAAACCCATACTGCTCAGCCTCTTCCCCAGAGTTTCTGAATCCATTGACCTGGGGTGCGGCCTGAGAATCTTGATTTTTAACATGTCCCCAGATGAGGATGCTGCTGCTGGTCTGGGGACCACACTGAGAACCACTGATCTAGACAGTGCTTACCAGAAAACTTCCCTTGTGAGCCTGTTCACCTATCATCTGATAGCCTACAGCTCTGACACAATCTGCTGGAAAGTTCTGATACAGTGGGGCCTTGACTTACGAGTTTAATTCGTTCCGTGACTGAGCTCGTAACTCAAATTACTCGTATGTCAAATCAACAGTGAATGAGACACGTGATGCTGGGCTGATGTTGTGGTGTTCACTGCACCAACTAGCGGTGGGGTATCTGAAGCTGGCTCGTAACCCGAATTTTAACTCGCAACTCAAAGCAAAAAATCGTCTGAGAGACGGCTCGTATCTCGAAAAACTCGTTAGTCGGGACACTCGTAAGTCAAGGCCCCACTGTATTAACCTGAAATCTCTCTAGCCCTTTTACCTGTAGGCTCTTTGTCTTGTCCTTTGATGGTAGAGTTAAACATTATTTATATTAGTCTTAACAAAAAGCACTTTGGTTAGCTCTGGTTTGTAATTCTCCATTCTAAGGGTAAAAGAGAACCCAACTGTATTGGTACTTTAGAAGTATGGTAAAAACCTTAAATCTGATCTCCTAGTCCTAGGATTACAGTTTCAATTGAACAAATGCATTCTAAATGCCCAGTGTGTTTAAGGAGTGGGAGATACCTAAGTGAACAGCCACCTCAGGATTTCCTTTGGAAGGCTGGACTGGCTACTCCCAGCTCGATAGACATGGGTGTTTAGTGATGGACAACTCAGTGCTCCTTCGTGGTTCTGCCACAGCTTTGTGGACTTATAACCATTCTAGCAATGAAATGCATATTTTGGCACACACGCAGCTTGCTCGACAAATAAAAGTTTAATAGACATATATCTGAAAGTTTCTAGCACTTCAGGGAGATTTTGAGATTTATTCTAGCATACCATACAATGAGTTTTATTGGGAACTGCAAAATATGTAATTTTAATAGGAATTGGTAAGCACAAAACTTTGACACCACTGAAAAAATATTGGCCATGCCAAGGCAACCCCCATAAAAGTTTGCAGAATGTTTCAGAAAAGAATTATTAGGGGCTGATTTTAGTGGAGCTTCAGCCAAGGCCTCATTTTTAAGGAAACCTATCTATGTTTCTAAGGAAAGAATAGGTAGTGGCTGCCTTTAAAGACAGGCTAATCTGCTGATTTTTGTAGCTATGTGAAGAAAGGTCATGGATATTGTTTTGGGTATATTTGGTGAAAAAGACTAATAATTAAAGGTACAGCCAAATTTCTTATAACAATGAGTCTTATTAAATCAGCTATGTTTTAGGAAAACACTTCAAGGTGAAATGACAGTGCTCTTTTGCATTTAAAAGCTGGAAATTGAAGTATTAGGGAACTGGGTGTTTTCCTTATTACTCATCTTCATCATTGGGCCCAAGCTAAGACGCTTGATTTATTTTTTTAACACACACACACACACACACACACACACACACACACACACACACACACACACACATATATAGAGAGAGAGAGAGAGAAAGAGAGAAACATTGATGTGAGAGTGAAACAACGATTGGCTGCCTCCTACATACCCCCTCTCTGGGATCAAGCCAGCAACCCAGGCATGTGTCCTGACTAGGAATCGAACTGTCAACCTTTTGGTACACACGACAAAGCTTAACCAACTGAGCCACACTGAAGCCACAGAGATGCTTCATTTCTTGCTGATGAATGTAGGGTGTGCATCTTGGTTCACTAGGTAAAGAGCTTTCCAGCCCCACTCCTTTGTGACCTTAACATCTCATTTTCATTGTCCATTGAAAATGAGAGAGTAATTCCTGCCCCATAGCTTGTTGTGAGATATTATGGGATGCTATACAAATGACACACTCAACACACTCAGCCTGGAGACCAATACATGCCTCTATAATAGTCCATACAGCCTGGGGTAAGGGTCAGTGAATAGTGACATCCTTACCCCAAGGAAAAGAAAACCAGATGGTCACTCCCTGAAGGGAAACTGTTGTCCCAGGTCTCCACCATCTTTTTACTGAGGGCCTGTAGCAGTTCTTCCCAACTGTGTGCCCTGGAACATGGCTGTCCAATTAGATCTTAAGAAGTAGCTGTGAACACAGGGCTCTGTGGTCAACACACTTGGCAAATGCTTCTAACAGGCACATTAGCATATTAAGGTCAGTGAAGAGCCCCACAGTAAAGAAACCTGTCCAACGTTGTTTAAGGAAGTAGTTCCTAAGCGTATTCCAGTGACAGGAATGTACTGACAAGACTTCTAACACCCCGGGGGACACTGGTACCCCTCAGGACAGAGTTAGGAAGCTGCTGATTGAAACCCTTTAAATCAGTAAGACAGACTTTGTCCTTGGTGCTTATGGGTCCCAGCCCATAGTAGGTATGGACCATATAATTGGTTGTGTGTACATTTCAATTTCCTGCCAAAACAATGGCTTCCTGGGGACACAACTTGTTTGCATTGTCACCGAAAACAGGGAATGCTGCACAAATCTTTTCCCTATACACCTCTGTCCCTACTATGCTGCCAGGTTAGTGAACTTCATTAACAGACTTTGGATGTGCCAACATCTTGTTCTGACCCATCTTTCCAAAGAAGTCACGGTAAGGCGAGGGTTGTTTGGCCCAGTTGCCCAAAGCAGAGGTGGCTGCCTGTAGTTCACACTCCCCTGGGGCAGAGCTGAGCGATGGCCAGGTGCCAAGAAGCCTGAGAAAGGTGCTTCCCGCTTTTCTGCAGAGAACTTGCTTGCCAAAGGCAGGTGAGACCCCGAATCAAGGGTTCCGCTCTCCAACACCAGGCTCTATCACTGTGAGTTTCACTCAGGACAGTGCTTTTATTCTGTTTTTCCTTACAGCTCAACCCTCTTTCCTCTTAGAAAGGAAGCTTTTGTGTTTGGCCTAGTCCCGAGGCTTCGGCAAACTTCCTGCCTGCGCTGGATCTTGGTTCACCTTCCTGTGCTGACTTGTTGTGGCGAGGGCACGCTCACTCACAGGTTTTCCCTCCCCGGGTTCTGCACATGGCCCAGCTACACTTCTTCAGACGTGCTCCCTTCTGTGGAGAAATGAGCGCTGCCAGAGACGGGCTCTGTGACAGGGAGGGCTAGCTCATTGGCTGTCTGCCCCGAATGATAATCTGGAAGTGATCAGTGGAGAAAAAAGATAACACAGCTGTGATTTTCAGGGAGACAGGTCCCGGTTTTTCTACCTGCCAACCACGTTTCCTCTGAGGAGTTTTTTCCGCAAGTTGCTATAAAAGAGACCTTTTAATCTTGTTTCAAAAGCCTGGAGACCCAAGTCTTTCCAGATCTTGGGAAGAAAGCAGGCCAGGAAAACGTGCGTTGCCGAGGAGTCCGGGGGTTTATAGGGGAACGTGGTGGAGGGCAGGCGGGCAGGCAGGATGCCATTGCAATGCTGTGTCTCAGCTCCGTGTGTGCTTGAGAGGACTCGGTGCTCTTGCCTCCAAGGGCTTTCATCCACAGCTCTGATACAGTTTGTGGGTGGGGATGGAGGGTGTCTCAGAGGTTGACGAACATAAATCTGTCAGTGGGTGATTTTCAGACATCTGCCTGGAGCAATTGCAGACAAACATGGGAGTTATTGGTGCCACAATGTACCTGATGAGGCCTGGGAAAACCAGAGCCAGAGAGATTGTCTGGGAGACTGCTGGGCTGGGAAAAAAGGCTGTGTCAGTAATAAACAGTTTATCATTTAACTTTGGATCTAAGAAGGCAGAAAAAAAAAAGAACATAATCAATCAGGATTGGGAGCTTGGGAGTTAAACACGTTTTTTGTTTGGAGTCAATGAATGCTATAGAAACACGCAGCTGGATCCTGGCATTGTCTCCACGTATCTTCGGAATCCAGGGTCCATCCTGCCACCAGGCTGGCTTTAGCTTAGCGACATGGCTTAGGAAGCCCCCGGGATGTGGTTTCAGAGATTTACTCAACTGGGGTATTTCATCTTTCTTCATATTTAACTGGCAGAGTTACCTATATTTATAGTAGACGTTTCTGGGGACTTTACAGTAGAGCATAGTTGATTCAACAGCTGTTAATCTGGTTACATTTAAAAATACTTTTTAAATTTTTTTTATTTTTACTTTTTATTGATTTCAGACAGGAAGAGAGAGGAGGGGGGAGGAAGGGAGGGAGAGAGAGAGAGGGAGGGGGGAGGGGGAGGGAGAGGGAGAGGGAGGGAGAGGGAGAGAGAGGGAGAGAGATATGAATGATGAAAATTATTGATTGGCTGCCTCCTGCATGCCCCACACTAGGGATAGAGCCCGCAACCTGGGCATATCCCCTGACTGGGAATCGAACCATGACTTCCTGGTTGATGGGTTGACATTCAATCACTGAGCCCCGCTGACTAAAAGTACTTTTAAAATTACCTGCTGATTCAGAATGTAGAAAACATGTGGTAGAAGGAAGCGGTGGGGGGGGCCTGGGGCTCCTCTAAGGTCAGTATCCTAATCTTCAACTTGGGGAATAATAATACTTGTCCCACAAAGTTGTTGGGAGGGCCAACCATAAAAATGACCTTCCCACTCATAGAATGCCAGCTTCTCATTCTGAAGAGAAGTCATGACTTAAGAGGCTGGCATACTTACGAAATTGACACCCACCTAGGAATTTGTCAAAACCAAAGGAGACCCTGTGTTTTATGAGATCCATTCTATCTCCTTCCCTGATCGTATTTATCTTATGACTCTTTGCTTTCTGCTGCCTGTGTCTCTGCTTCAGTTTTTCCCTGTTGCACAATGCTAAATTGGCATCTCTGGCAAAAGGTTGAGAAATGGTGTGCACCCCTGTACAGATAACTCAGATGCTCTCAGATTACCCTGGTGGTGTAATGAGGAGAGATCCTCACCAGCATGAAACCAGAGTGGGCACAGCAGTGACTGCCTTTAAATCAGAAAGAGACTTCTGGCTGTTGTTTTTCATGTGTCAAAGACCAAACAGCTGGTTTCTCCCTGATCCCACCTGGGGCATCCCATAAACTTCAAATTTCAAAACACAAAACTTCAAAAGACACTGTGGGTGGGCAAAGGGTAGAGGCAAAGCTCTAATATATTTGACTTCCTGCATCTCTGAACTCCTGGAGCATCAATAGCCGATGCTGTGCCGTGTGAATCAGGAGGCAGAAAACACAGGAGCTAAAAGCAATGGCTTTGTACATATTCAGACAGACATGGTTTGAAGCTCAGTTTTACAATCCATAATTAAGTGACATGGGACATGTTTAGTTTTCTGACTCCTAGTTTCCTTGTCCTCCTCATTCATTTTCTTATTGCAAGAATTAAATTAGGTGATGTATGTAAAGTATTTTGCACAGTAAGTCTTCAATGCATATTTATTAATAACAATGTACAGTATATTTCAGATAACTGTTCCGTGTGTGTCACACATCTCTTCATTTCAGTGGTAATGTAAGGGGGACTGCATCTAATATTTCTTGAGTCCCTCATGGCGTCACCACAGCACTGACTGAACACACAGAGATGGTCATTCAACATTGGAAACATTGGCCTCTAACAACAAGGCAAAGTCAACTATTAGCAGAGGAACTGAACCCAGAATCTACTTAAGACTCTTGAAGTCATTTTTTAAAGCTCAAATACATTTCTGGAATGTCACAGTAATACTGTAACAGTGGCATTTTCTAATAAATTCTTCATATATATTTTTCCAGATAAATGAAGTTATCTAGTTTTAAAACCTACCAGACATTCTTAGTATTTACCTCTAGGATTTTTTTAAAAGTTTAGAATGGTTCTGACATTCCAATCTACCACAGTCTATGTTTCTCTTCTACAAATCTATATATATAAAAGGCTAATATGCAAAGTGTCCCCTCGGGAGTTCAATCGCTCGCTATGATGTGTGCTGACCACCAGGGGACAGCGTGGAACGAAGAAAGACCCCAGCTGGCAGCTGGGGAAGGAAGGCCCCGATCGCCGGCCAGGCCTAGGGAACCTACCCGTGCGCAAATTCTGTGCACTGGGCCTCTAGACTAGATAATAAAAGCCTAAGTGAGCATTATTGTGGAACGACCAGAACGACCAGTTGCTATGATGCGCACTGACCACCAGGGGGCAGATGCTCAATGCAGGAGCTGCCCCCCGGTGGTCAGTGCACTCCCACAGGGGGAGTGCCACTCAGCCAGAAGCTGGGCTCATGGCTGGCGAGTGCAGCGCTGGTGGTGGGAGCCTCTCCCTCTTCCGTGGCAGTGCTGAGAAGAAGTGAGCTGAGCAGTAAGGAGCAACGAGCAGGCAGGCACTAAGGAGCGAGGGGTCCCGGACTGTGAGATGGATGTCTGACTGCCAGCTTAGGCCCACTTCCCGCAGAGAGCGGGCCTAAGCCAGCAGTCGGACAGCCCCCGAGGGGTCCCAGATTGCAAGAGGGTGCAGGCTGGGCTGAGAGATCCCCTCCCCCCAACCCCAGTACACGAATTTCATGCACCGATCCTCTAGTTCTCTGATATTAAGCTCATCTCCTCAGTTCAGATCACCACAAAGGGACTTTCAATATGATACGTGAATGTTGTATAATTGATATAGCCAATCTGCAATGTGTTGGTTCCAACACTGATGCCTCAGCCAATGCGATGCAGATGTCCTAGAAATACCCACTCCAGCAAAAAGTAAATTGCAAAAATGAACAGATGAAATTCTTTTCTAAGTTTCAAAATATGTTTATTGCATCCCTTGAGGTACTAGTGCAGCTGTGGGCAAACTACGGCCCGCGGGCCGGATCCGGCCCGTTTGAAATGAATAAAACTAAAAAAAAAAAAAGACCGTACCCTTTTATGTAATGATGTTTACTTTGAATTTATATTAGTTCACACAAACACTCCATCCATGCTTTTGTTCCGGCCCTCCAGTCCAGTTTAAGAACCCATTGTGGCCCTCGAGTCAAAAAGTTTGCCCACCCCTGTACTAGTGGGTTAAATTGAAAATGTAGGTATTTTTTTAAAAAATACAAATATTTCAAAATTTTACTGTTTCTCCATAGGGTCTCAGTTTCCCCCCACAATACCTCATTCTCAGACTTACTTGAGAAAAGAGCTGAACTGCGTGGCTTGACCCAGAGGGCATGTTCAGGCTGGGAGAGACTAAGAGAGGCAGAGCCAGTTCCTGGTCCAAGAATTGTGCCAAAAAGACCTGTATTTAAAAATGTACAGAGTTAAATACTCTTAGAAGAAGCACATGATACCACCCTAAGTCCTAAGCTGCTATATGGGAGAGAAAGAAATGTCATGGTTCATGAAAATATAAATTGCTTAGGCTTTTGAAGATTGATAATATATTACCTTGAACTGATTACATGGGGGAAGAAATATGAAAAGTATCAGGCAAGTTCTCCCAAGCATCATCTACTCAACAGATTCCAATTCTGGACTGACTCTTGCATAAAGAGCCTGTCTTATGGCATTTCAACTAAAGAAGCCAGTTTATCTAGACTATAAAAGGTCTAATTGAATTGGTGTACTGTCTCAGGAGATCATTCCTCTCTTTTCTAGTTTGAGTTAAGTCGCTAGAACAGTGATGGCGAACCTGACATGCATGTCAGAGGTGACACGTGAACTCATTTTTTTGGTTGATTTTTCTTTGTTAAATGGCATTTAAATATATAAAATAAATATCAAAAATATAAGTCTTTGCTTTACTATGGTTGCAAATATCAAAAAATTTCTATATGTGACACGGCACCAGAGTTAAGTTAGGGTTTTTCAAAATGCTGACACGCCAAGCTCAAAAGGTTCGCCATCACTGGGCTAGAACATACTTTAAAACCTGAACCCTAGCTTGGAAAGAACAAGGAGGCATAGCGTAAAACTTCAGGGGAGGGAAAGAAAGAAAACAGCTCTGCCATATTACTTAGTTCATGTTACTTGGCCTATGAGTCAAAGGACAACTGAACAACTCAGTTGGTGAGGCCAAAAACAAACAAACAAACCACAATTGTCTTATAGATTAATTCTTGAAGCTTTATTTGTTCTTCACTTGTGTCACTTGCTTACATAGAATACCTTTACCCATCACTTGGAGTACCTTTACCTGTCAATGTTGGTAAGTTGCAGGACAGTTTAAAAGAGTGAAGGTGTGTTATCCTATGATTCTCAAGATTTGTGGTGAAAGACTGATAGTATTTTCTTGTTACTTTCTGAACAAAGGATAAAGAAGAGGCTGGATCTTCAGACTTTAAGAAAATGCCACTTCGAGCTCTCATGCTGCCTCTTGAGGTACATTTGGAGTTGATGGAGGTCTATGTAGTTGAACCCTCCACCTCACCCTTCCCATTGCCCTACCAGGATGCCTCATGATTTCCCCATGAAGTCCAGGATTAGCACCATAAAGAAAGAAATGATCACGCACCCTGGAATTTGCTTCTTCAATTATTATTTACTAGAGACCCGGTGCACGAATTTGTGCACGTGTGGGGTCCAGCCAGCCCGCCCTAATTGGGGGCTGGTGGGGTTGAGGGGCTGCCTGTGGTTGGTGGGCTGGCCCTGCCCCCTGGTCAAACTCCCAGTCAAGGGGACAATTTGTATATTAGCCTTTCATTATATAGGAAGGATAGTCTCTCTCAAGTGTTATCCCATGCATTTGGAGACAGTGTTAACTGATAAAAGTTGCTGGGTAGCTGGGGTCTGGAAAAGTACCTACACTTTTAAAATTGATTTTAGTGAAAACAATTCTCTTTTATAAGTCTTTTTACTACAAATTGGTTAATTGGTTTTTTTAAAATGTAATCTTGATGTAACACCAACCCCATGTAAGCAGCACAGATTATAAAAGCTATAGCTATCTGATGAGAAAATGATTCCCTTCTTACCCAGCGGTGTGGTTATGTGGTTGAGCATAGGCCAAAGTCAGGATTTGATTCCCGGTCAGGGCATATGCCCTGGTTGGGGCTCGATGCCCAGTGTGGGGCTCGATGCCCAGGTTGGGGCTCAATCCCCAGTGTGGGGCATGCAGGAGGCAGCCGATTAATGATTCTCTCTCATCATTAATGCTTCTATTCCCTCTCCTATCCTCTCTCTGAAATCAAGAAAAGCACACACACACACACACACACTGAGTGGCCAGATTATTATGACCACCCCATCAGTACTACGTTGGGCCACCTTTTGCCTTCAATACTGTGGCGATTCTTCTTGGCATTGACTCCACGAGATGTTGAAAGGTGATGCGAGGAATCTGACACCATGCCTGATGAATAGCACTGTCCAGTTCTGTGAGATTTGATGGTGGAACCAGCTGCCTGATGGCTCTTTTAACTTCATCCCACAAATGCTCAATTGTATTGACATCTGGTGATTGTGGGGGCCACCTAAGCAAGGTAAAGTCTCCCTCATGTTCTTGAAACCACTCCTGCACAATATGAGCACCATGGCATGGCACATTGTCCTGTTGGAAGAAGCCATCTCCATTGGGATAGGCCATCAACATGATAGGATGAACCTGATCAGCAATGATACGTAGGTATGTTGTGCTATTCAGACGTTGTTCACACGAATTAAAGGGCCCAAATCATGCCAGGAAAACATGCCCCAAACCATAACACTGCCCCCACCAGCTTGAAGGGTTGTACTCATGCATTTGGGGTGCATGTTTTCATGCTGTTTCTGCCAAATTCTCACTCTGCCATCTGCATGATGCAACTGGAAATGTGATTCATCGGACCACATGACTTTTTTCCAATGCTCGACTGTCCAATCCTTGTGTTCCTGTGCGAATTGGAGACGCTTTATCTTGGTAACTGCAGACAGCAAAGGTGTTCGAACAGGCCTTCGGCTTCCATCTCCCGTACGATGCAGTCTACGGCTAATTTGCCTACAAACATCAGGTGGTCATAATAATCTGGCCACTCAGTGTATTTTAAAAAATGAAAATGATTCCCTTGTCAAAGAGGAGAAATTCCTTAACCAGGAATCCAGGTGCATTTAACCAGAGGATCCTGCCTAGGGAAGCTGGTGATGGCAGAGGTTAAAGAAACTTATACAAGCACCTGGGCCCCGCAGGAGACTAGTTCCGTGGCCTCCCCTGTCAGGCTTCCCTTCCCCACTGAATCCTAGCTCAGATCCTGCCTGATCCTAATGGCCTGTTTTGCATAAACAAGCTGTCCTGTGTAAATACCTGTTTCAGAACTTAGGAAATGTGGTGGAGATTTTTTTTTAATGAAGGTTTCAGGCCAAGTGGAGGCCCAGATCCTCAGCCAAGATAATTATTGGTGAGTGAATAAATTATGCGTGCCCATGCTTGCTGTCTATTTAAACCAAGATAACATTTTAAATATCAGAACCCTCACTTTACACAATAGAGACAAGATTATCCAACACTTCCATTTTAGTCGTGGGTTCATAAACCAGAAGACAATCCTTAAATTAAGCAACAACTAATAAAATGTGAGTGGGAAGGCAAAATAAGTACAATTTGGCCCTCCTTACCTGTGTTTCGTTGTGGTTTCAGTTACCACAGTCAACCACGGTCTGAAGATATTACGTGGAAAATTCCAGAAAGAAACAATTCTTAAGTTTTACATTTTGCGCTGTCCTGAGTAGCTCTATGAAATTTCCCACTACCCTGCACTGTCTTGCCCTGTATGTGAGTCGTCCCTTCGTGTCTCCACGTCGCACGCACGCCACGCGCCGTCTCCACGCTGCACGCACGCCACGCGCCGTCTCCACGCTGCACGCACGCGCCGTGCACGCGCCGTCTCCACGCCGTCTCCACGCCGTCTCCATGCCGCACACGCTTGTGTGCCTGGGGACATCAGTCAGCAGCGTCAGGGTGATCAGGTCCCCTGTGGTGCTATCACAGTGCTTGTGTTCAAGCCCCTCTTATTTTACTTACTTAAGGCCCCAAAGCGCGGGAGGACTGATGCTGTAATTCGGACATGCCCAGGAAAAGCCAGAAAGTGCTTCCTTTAGGTGAAAAGGTGAAAGTCCTCGACTTAATAAGGAAGGAAGAAAAGGGTGTGCTGTGGTTGCTGACACGTACTATAAGAATCAATCTTCTACCCGTGAAATTGTGAAGGAAAAAGAAATCGTGGTGGTTTTGCTCTTGCACCTCGAACTGCGAAGGTGAAGGCCACAGTGTGTGTGACACGTGCTTAGTGAAGACGGGAAAGGCATTTTCGTAAGGTGGGTTGAAAACATGAAGAGAAACCGTGTTCCTAGGGATGGCAACATGTTGCACCAGAAAGCCCCGAGTCTGTAGGAAGCTGGCGACACCCCCTTTTCGGCGAGTGAGGGATGGACACAGCGACTCTGGAGCAGGTTTGCACGAGAAGGGTGAGTACGCTGCAGTGAGGTACTTGGAGAGATACAGAGACCCCATGCACATGACTTGTTGCAGTATATTATTATAATGGTTCTGTTTCGTCATTCGTGTTGTTGTTCATCTCTTCCTGGTTTAACTTATAAATTAAACTTCATCATGGGTATGTATATGTAGAAAGAAGCATAGTTTAATGTATGAGATTTGGTACTAACCGCCATTTCAGGCATCCACTGGAACAGAGGCCCTGTGGATAAAGGAGGACTCCTGTAAAGTGAATTTATTTTCTGAAAGTTCTGTGGAAAGATAGTGTCGTTCAAGATTAATAAAGATTCAGGTACAAGTATCTATGATTGATTTATGGTACATGGAGGTAGAATGGGGAAGTTGTGGGGCGTTATAGACTCTGGAGTGAACCCACCTGGGTATGAACCTGGCCCTGCCACTTGCCACCTCTGAGACCCCGCAAGTCACTTACCCACTCTGGGCCTCACCCTCCCATCTGTAAACGGAGCCGTCATAGTACTTACCTCAAAGAATTGTCGACAGGATCAAATTAGTTTAAATATATATAAGCACTTGGAACATTACCTGATAGTAAGTGGTATACAAGTACTAACGTTTAAAAAAAACATTCTTTTCGTCCTCCTCCTCTTTTTCCTTATCCCTGTACCCCACCCACCTTTTCATCATCAATATTTTACATACTAAATGGCCAGGGCTGGCTACATCATTTGCAAGCACAGTGCAAGATGAAGTTGCAAAGCCTCTTGTCCAAAAATCAGGAAAAAAGCGTTTCCCTTCTTTTGTGGTCTCTCTCTCTCTCTCTCTCTCTAAACGTATCACAATTTTTAAAAAATTTGCTATCTAATAACATGCATTTTGCTATCTAATAACATGCATGTTTTCAAACACAAGAGTATTTCCATGGCCAGTGTAGACCCTCCCTATAATTTGGTGCTTTGTAGCAAAATCAACAGATTTTTAAAAATTCAGGACTGTTTACTTGGTATGAATAAATATTTTTCTGGGTATTTACCTTATGTTTTACTCCTTTTAAATTATTCATCTTACACTTTGGAAGGAGTGGGGAAACATGGAAAAAGGGAGTCCACTTAGCAAGCTGAGATATTATCACATTTTAAAATGAATGTATTTTGTAATGAAAGTTGGCTTCAAAGTCCTTCAACCATCTTACCTCCAATGACCTGTTCTTCACCTTCTGTGGCTACCCACTCCCAAGGCCACGTTCTTGACACACACCCCGGCCTGTACTCACTAGAAGTTTATTGACCTTGTTGAATTCTCTAAATCATTGACTGATCACTTCCAATCACCACCCCTGATGCCCTTCCCTCCATTTGCAGCTTAAATGACATGTTTCACAATTATGGACATTATTAACATCCTTCCTTCTTGCATAATCCTCCCCACTGAATTTGACTGGCAGAGCCCCAGTTAAACCATAACTGCCTATTCTGTGCTGGCACTTGGCTGGATAAAAACTCACAGCTATGTTGACTGGTCTCAAACCTCAAATGGACATTCAACATAGCAGCAGTCATATTTACTTCACTCTCCCAGTCGTCAAAATTACTTTTTTTATACCTTCTTCTCCTCATCCTCTCTCTATTCTTAATCTTATGACCCTGTCTGATTCTTCATTGGGAAAATAGAAGTAGCTAGATAGTAATTCTATTTTCTTCCTTCTCGTTAATCTACCCATAATCTTTCCCTTCCCTCCTCACAATAACGTATCTTTGTTCCATCCCATCAAGAACTTATTTGTACTCTGTATCTGTCCCCTTAGTTTTCAGTTCATTAACTCTTAGGAATGTCTCTCTCCTGCATCACAAATGTCCTGACTCTTTGGAGGGCATACACCATGAGAGCCAAAAATGTGATCTGAAAACCAAAATACAATACAAACCTTTCTTGACTCCATTTATCCTTTTAGCTTCTCCATTTTTCCACTCCCCATCCATAATAGCAAACCCTTTTAGAGTTGCCTACAAGTGCTGTCTCCATTTCCTTCTCTCACATTCTCTGCTTAACTCATTCCAGTTGGGGTTCTCTCCCCACTACTCCTTCTGCGACTGCTCTCATCAAGGGCACCATTACCTCCATGTTACCAATCCCAGTGATCTTACATTATAGGACACTTCCTCATTTTTGAAAAAAATCTTGACTTCCACAATGTACATACTCCTGGTTTTCCTCTTGTCTCACTTGCTATTCCTTCTTTGTCTCCTTTGCTGGCTCCTCCTTCCTACTAACTCTGTAAATGCTGGGAGTTTCTGGAGCTAATCCCTGAGCCCTCTTCTAATCCGAAGCAATATTTTTTCTCCACGGGTGATCTCATTTAATCCTATATAATAAACTCTGCTAAGTGTTTGTTCGTCTGTTCAACCAATCAAAGTGTAATATGCTAATGATACGCTAAGGCCACTCAACCACTCGCTATGATGTGCCATGACCACCAGGGGACAAACACTCTGACCGGTAGGCTGATCAGCACTGAGTGAGATGGGCTGGACCCGCCCTGGATCCCTCCCGTGGTCCCTCCCAGCTGGCCAACCTCCCGTGTCCCTCCTCGCTCCAGTCATGCACTGGTGGGGTCCTTTGGCCTGGCCTGCGCCCTCCCACAATCTGGGACCTCTAGGGGGAAGGCGGAGAGCCGGTTTTGGCCCGATCCTGCAGGCCAGCCCGAGGGACCCCACTGGTGCACGAATTCGTGCACTGCACCTCTAGTTCAGCAGTCACCAACCGGTGGTCTGTGGACCACTGGTGGTTCATGAGGTCCAAAAGGTTGGCGACCCCTGCTCTAGTTCAATACAATGTACATACCAGTGACTCCCAAGTATGTGTCTCCAGCTCTGACTTTTACTTGGAATTTCAGATTTTCTATAACCAACTACTGTCTGACATCATCACATGGACGTTTGATCAGGAGCACAAACTTGTCATGGCAGTTGGAATAGCACTATTTATATTTTCCTTACCCCCAAATCTGCTTTTCTCCCAATCATCCCATCATAGTAAGCAGCCCTGTCATCCACTTAGCTGCTGAAGCCAAAAATCTAGGAATTGGCTTGATACTTCTTTTCTTTATGGTTCCATGTTAAATCTATCAAGACTTGTCAACACTTTCTTCAGAATACTAGTACATCACTAAGCTGCCCACTTTTTCCATCTCCAATACCCCCACTCTACCACATGCCATTATCCTCTCTAGCCTGAACAACTACAATAACTTCTCAATTACTTTCTTTGCTTCTACCCTTGCACAATTGTAATCCTTTCTCTATACAACAGTCAGAGATATGTTTTAGAAAATGTAAATCAGCCCTAGTTGGTTTTGCTCAGTGGATAGAGCATCAGCCTGTGGATCAAAGGGTCCAAGGTTAGATTCTAGTTAAGGGCACGTACCTTGGTTGCAGGCTCCTACCCGGCCTGGGCACTCGTCAGGGCTCGTGCAGGAGGCAACCAATCAAGTATTTCTCTCACATCAATCTTTCTCTCTGTCTTTCCCTCTCTTTTCCACTCTCCCTAAAACTCAATGGAAAAATATCCTCTAGTGAGGATTCACACACACACACAAAGTAGGATTTCAAAGACCCTTGACACTGGGAATAAAATCTAACCTTTTTGTGCTGGTTATAAACTCTACCTAGTCAGAGCCTGTCAACTTCTCCATTTATGTCATATGACCCTTTTGTGTTCTCTATGCATACTTCAGCCACACTGGCCTTCCCTGTTCCTCAAACATGCCAAGGTCATCTTAACCAAGGAAACCTTGCACTAGTTGTTTCCACTGCCTGGAATTCTCATGACTCTTCTTCTCATTCAGATACTGACCTAAATGTTACCCTTAATTTATATTGCTATGGAATCATGAATTCCTACTTTATTCAATGAGTTATAATCAGTTATTAGTATTGTTAATTTTATTGCTGAAATTGTTCCATACTTCGCCATTAGGAGTCCCTCCAAGCTGGCTATTGTGTCCTTTTGAGATGTCTCTGTTAATCGTTGAGTGCTTTATTACGTTTCGCACAAAAGGATGTTTCAGGCTCATTTTTATACTTTCTCTGGAATCAGCCATTTCTTCAAAAAAACTTTGATTCCTTTTAGTGGAGAATGGTATTTAGCTAAGATATAGGCTCAATATATGCTCATTGTAACTCGGGTGTCACTGCTTTTAGGCCTTCTCAGAAATCAGAGCTAGAACCATATATCTTCTATCTATCTAAAAAATCACGAGTACACACTGATACCCACAATTCCAGTCTAAGACTATGCACTTTAGCCAACTCTCTTTCCATATTTGCAGTTTTCTTTTCCAACAGTGAGAAACCTGCCTCCCATTATCCTTGATATATTTATTTGCTCAACCTTTCCATATGTAGCCAATCTTCTGGTCACACAGTCTCCTTGGCCAAAGCACTATTGATTCACACAAGCCTGTGTCAGTTGAGAATACAGGCTCCTAGCCTTAGTGTTGTTCCAAGTTAACTTATAATTTTTAATAGGTATTCATTCATTCATTCAGTCATTCTTTCATTTGTTCATCTAACAAGTGTTTAGTGAATATGTAGCCTGTGTCAGGAACAATGCTGAGTGCTGTGAATACCCCAAACACCTATACAGATAGAATATCTGAGCTCATGGTTATTACACTAGATCGTGTGTCTCTGCTCTAGATATATTTACATAAGTATATCTAAATACCTATTTTACATATAATTCTTATTATAGAATTGGAGGTCTAGTGCGTGAAATTTGTGCACAGGTAGGGCCCTTAGGCCTGGGTGGCAATCAGGGACGATTGGGGCCTTCTGGCTGCCAGCCGGGGCCTTCCTTTGTTCCACGCTGCCCCCTGGTGGTCAATGCACATCATAGCGAGCAATCGAACTCCCGGTCTCCTCCTGGTCGGTGGAACTCCCAAGGGGGCACTTTACATATTAGCCTTTTATA
>NW_005871100.1:2777432-2890585 GCF_000147115.1 Myotis lucifugus | reverse complement strand
CACACACACACACACACACACACATACACACACACACATTTATACACACACACACACACACACACACACATACATACTAGAGGCCCGGTGCACAAAAATTTGTGCACTCGGGGGGGAGAGGGGTGTCCCTCAGCCCGGCCTGTGCCCTCTCACAGTCTGGGACCCCTCAAGGGATGACCACCTGCTGGCTTAGGCCTGCTCCCCGGGGGATTGGGACTAAGATGGCAATCAGACATCCCTCTGGCAGCCAGGCAGCCCTCGGGGGATGTCCACTTGCCAGCGGGGAGCAGGCCTAAACTGCAGTCGGACATCCTTAGCTTTGCTGAGGAGGCAGGAGAAGCTCCCACCACCACCGCTGTACTGGCAGCCATCAGCCTGGCTTGTGGCTGAGCAGAGCTCCTCCCATGTGAGAGCACCCTGACCACCAGAGGGCAGCTCCTGCATTGAGCGTCTGCCCCCTGGTGGTCATTGTGTGTCATAGTGACCAGTCATTCCCAGTCCTTCTGCTGTTAGGGTCAATTTGCATATTACCCTTTTACTATAGAGGCCTGGTGCACGGGTGGGGGCTGGCTGGTTTGCCCTGAAGGGTGTCCCAGATCAGGGTGGGGGTCCCGCTTGGGCGCCTGGCCAGCCTGGATGAGGGGCTGATGGCTGTTTGCAGCTGGTCACACCCCCTTCAGGGTGGGGGTTCCCACTGGAGTGCCTGGCCAGTCTGGATGAGGGGCTGAGGGCCGTTTTCAGACTGGCGGGTGACTGAAGCTCCCAACCTGTCTTTTTTTTAAATTTTTTTTATTCTGGGATTTATTTACCTTCTATGGCTGTCACTGGAACTGAGAGCCGGCTTTCTCCCTGAGGCTCAGCTCCAGCTCTGAGACCTTGGCTGCTGAAAGCAGGTTTCTGGGTTTGTTTGGATTCTATAATTGAAACACTGTTGCAACTCCAGCTCTGAGGCCCGGCTGGCTAAAAGCAGGTTTCTGGGGTTTGTTTAGCTTCTATATTTGCAACATTGTTTCTTAGACTGCAGCTCAGAGGCCGGCAGCAGCAGGCGGGGAACCTTGGCTTCCTCTGTCACTGGAGCAAGCAAGCTTCCTGTTCGCTTCAGCTGCCTGGCTGCTGGCCGCCATCTTGGTTGGCAGTTAATTTGCATATTGCCCTGATTAACCAATGGGAAGCGTGTTGGAGGTACAGTTAATTACCATGTTTGTCTATTATTAGATAGGATAGATAGATTAGGGCTCATTTTTCACATACCCTTTGCAGTCTTCACCCATTCCCAACTTAAAGAATGTTACAGGTGGATATAATTGGATACGCATATAGACATCTTATTTGGCAGACTTTATATGGCTTTGGTTCTGGAATGCAAAGTAGGCATAACTGAATAAGCAATGTTTATTTCTCATCAGTATGTTCATGTGTTAACCATGCCAAAGAGTTATATTTTGGCTCCAAGAAATTCTCAAATCTATGAATCTGCATTTTATCATGTATCTCAGAGTTACTTAATGAGTTAATTCACACATTGTAATAAAACAATGGGTTCTTATAAAGCAGGGGTTCTCAACCTGTGGGTTGCGACCCCTTTGCGGGTCGAACGACCCTTTCACAGGAGTCGCCTAAGATCATCGGAAAACACATATATAATTACATATTGTTTTTGTGATTAATCACTATACTTTAATTATGTTCAATTTGTAACAATGAAAATACATCCTGCATATCAGATATTTACATTATGATTCCTAACAGTAGCAAAATTACAGTTATGAAGTAGCAACGAAAATAATTTTATGGTTGGGGGTCACCACAACATGAGGAACTGTATTAAAGGGTCGCGGCATTAGGAAGGTTGAGAACCACTGTTATAAAGGTAATTAAATATATAGCTCTAACACTCATCAACAAGGTACATAGTAGGTATTTGATAAAAATGGTTTAATTGAATAAAAAGTTTGTTATATATGTAGTTTATGCACTGCTATAGTATGTGTTGATCAGGACATTTATTAATATTTCTCACTTGTCTCTACCCTTCCCATGTCTTCCACAGTTTGGCATGTCTGTTGAATTTGTAATCGGACCCTTTCAGAGCTTTTTTCTTTCATTTTTCTATTTGTTGTGACCACACGTCCTGCTTTAGAATCTTGTCAAAAACATACTTCCAATTTTTAACATCCATAAGTACAGGTTTTCAGAATTTCAGTGGAATGATTTTTACACCTCCCCCTGAGAGGAAAAAACATGCTAACACAGATATTAGAAATTATTTATGAGGCCTGATCTATGACTGATAAGATGGCTTCTTAAGAGACGCAATTTGGGGATAAATGAGTTACTTTATATTCCATTTCCTTTTTCAAAAAAACAAGTCTGGTTTTGTTCAGACCCCTTATTGCATTTAGCTTCTGTTCTCATAATCCATCAAAATTACTAGCTGAAAGATCAAAAAATAAAAATAAGCATTCCTGTTTTGAAGCATATTGTTTAAATAACAGCAACACCCCTCAAACATATGGGCCTATCTCCTATTTGCTTCTAGGATTTCCTGCAAATCAGTCAGTTGTCTGTTCCATCCAGTGAACTTGAAGAATAGATGAGAACAAGCCACTCTTTTTCGAATGGCAACTTTCCGTAACTGTGTTCAATCTCAGCCTGAAGTCCTCATTTTGTTTTAGCCTCCCTTTTTAGTAGAATTCAATCTATAAACGTTATTTTCACTATACGTCATGCCTAGGGTTGACCACAAGAAAGGAACTAAGAAACAGAGCAGCGGAGACAGACTCAAACACAGAAGAGGACGACTGTGGCTCTACTGTCACTTTTGGTGGGTTACAGAACTCACTTTCAGATAGTTTCGAATATCATTTGCAAGAGAAAGCCTTTAAGCAAGGTGTGTGAGTGCCTAGGGGCTGTGTAGTTTCCACCTGGCTTTTCTTCTTTTCCATTGAGATGCCCTCACTGCCTGTAGGTGCTTAAATGCTCATGCCAAATGATGATAACCATAAGATTTGCTGACTACTTGTTGACTGAACAGATTCTTCCAAGTTGAGGTGGAGTCCATCTACATGTACTGTGTATATTGCTGGCAGCAGGCACCCTGCTTTTTGGGAGTGGTTCTCAAACTGTCTCAAAATTAATCACCTGGGAGAGAGTTTCAAGTGCAGATCCAGGCCACCACCAGGGATTCAATTTGCATGTTTCAGATGAGGTTCAGGTACCTAAATTTTTCACAAGCTCCTGGGATAATTCAGCTGTGATATTTAGAAAAAACATTGGTTAGGGTGTTGAGGGGACTCTTGGCTGTCAACACATCTATCTTTACACAATAGGTAACATTTCCAGGAAACTATATGCAGACATATTTTTATGAATACAGACAAATTTTATGCCATAGGACTGACTCTCGTTTCTAAGAGGCATCTCTGATTTGATGTCTGTAAACAGCACTTGGATGGAACCAGGGAAGCTCACAGTCAAAGGAATATCTTAGCAGCTCATTTTGTACAGCCAAGATCCTGTTTCTCATGTGACAAACCACCTTCGAATAGAATAATATGGATTAGTATATGGGAAGATTTCTCACAGAATAAAAGCAACCATTCTCCTATCATGGAACAATGACAGTTGTCAAACCCAACTGGCCAAAATCACTTATGTCACTGTGTCCTGCATTATTTTCTCTTCTGCGTTATAGATATGGTTAGAGTTGTGCTGCTAGCAGACCATAGGCTGGGTTGGAGGCTGTGTTTGTGTTTCCAGAAGCTCAGTCTGTGGGGAGTTCACCCTCGCACTGGCCTTTCAGCTCCCCCATGGGTGACACTGGGGAGAAGAGACTGAGGGGCCGGAGCCTCTCCACCTGGCTCTGGGCCCAAGGCTCCTGCACTCGGAAAACAAATCCAGATTCAAACTTAAACATTTATAAAAATGAGAATAGTGATATTTTTGACCTGCTGCCAACTTGCTCAACCTTTTTTTCTGTTTCTTTTCTTTCCTTTTTTTTTTTTTTATCAAATTGCTAGAATATGGTGTGTGATGTTTCAGAGCCAACACTTTTTTTTTCTCCCTGTTTAAAAAAGTTCCCCAGAGTGAGAAATTTTGTGTCAGGGTTGAGCCATGAAAGGGCACAGCTCTTTGTCAGTGACAAAACTGCAATTCTCTTCCCATAATGTGACGATTTATGCCCTTGGCATCTTACAGTGTTAACAGGGCTGAGGGGCATAAATTCTCCACATGTTAAGACAGGAGTGGACCCCACAGCCTTGGCTGTGCCATCCCATGTGGCTCTGGTCGGAGAAGTAAAACCAAACCGAGAGCAGATGCTTAAGTACTTTTTAAACTGATGGCTTTGTGGAGCTGTTTTCGTTTAAGGATGGAATAATTTGAAACACCTCTCCCCCTAGTTCATCTGCTTGGGCAGCAGTGAGGCAGCTCCATGGGGCCTCTCCTGCTCGCTGCCTGCAAGGTTAGGTCCAGCGAAGGGTGAGCGTGGCCCAAGCCGCCCTCACTTGGCCACAGGTTTCTGAAGACATCTGAAAATCATTGTGGGAAACCGAAAAGTACAAATTCACCACAGCTCGACTCTCTTGAGTTGAGTCTGATATTTCCTGTTTTGAAGGTTTCCTTGGTATCCTACACGTCGGCTGTGAAACACCAGCTGCTCAAAGTGACTCAGATTTATAAACCCTTTGATCAATTATCTTACCCAATTTCTGGATAATTGAGAGGAGGGTTGGACCATCCCCTTATGTAAATATAAGACTTAATTTTTTAAAAATCCAGGCTTTTAGCAAGTGCTCTAAACAAAGCCTGCCTTTGTTTTCCATATGTAATTTGCTGTAGCAGTGGGGTCCTTTCTCTAATCAGAGTAAATCCCCCAGTGCTTTGCAGAGAAACCAAACAGGAAATATTGTCAAGGACATATTGAGAGTAATGTGCCTTATCTAAGATTCTCACTCTTTGCGGATTCATTTAATTTGTGGTATCCTTAGGACCTTTAATAAAAAGGGAACAGCAAAAGCGAAGTAGCAAAGGCAAAGAAAGGTGGGTTGAAAAAAACAGTACTGATTTTTATTAGGCTTTTGTATTTCCTTGGTAGAAATTCTAAAATGATGATTAGGGCTTGTGTCATAGACATTCATACTTGCAATGCTTGGACTTGGTTTGTCTGAAAGTCAAAGCAGCTGAACAAGGTTCATCGTATTGAGACATTTGTGTGTCATGTACTGATGAGGCTTAACAAATATTTCCATACTAGAGGCCCAGTGCATGAAACTAATGCACTGGGGGAGGGGTCCCTCAGCCAGGCCTAGGCCCTCTCGCAGTCCGGGACCCCTTGGGGGATGTCCGCCTGCCAGCTCACTGCTCCTTACCACTCGGCTTGCTGCTCCTTAGCGCTGCCACAGAGGCGGGAGAAGCTCCCACCTCCGCTGCTGCGCTTGACAGCCATGAACCCGGCTTCTGGCTGAGTGGCGCTCGCCCTGTGGAGCACACTGACCACCAGGGGGCAACTCCTGCATTCAGCGTCTGCCCTCTGGTGGTCAGTGCACATCATAGTGACCGGTCGTTCCGCCGTTGGGTTGATTTGCATTTTAGGCTTTTATTATATAGGACAGGATGAGTCCTGACATTTTTCAAATGAAGGTCCTCCTTTAACTTCTGCTGGAATACTTACAGCATAGGATGCTTCCCGCCTTGCAGGGCAGACCTAGCTCACTATTAGTCTCCCTGAAGCTTCATCTGTTTACTTCATAAAATTTTAATACTGCAGATACACACTATATCTGTTTAAGTACTATATGTATACCTGGGCTTTTACAATAAAAAGTAAGGTGTTTTTTTTCTTTTCTTTAAGAACCATTTCTATCCCTTGAGGGAAAGCACCCTTACTGAGAATACATGGTGTAGTGGGAGTGACAGGCACATGAGAAAACAACTAAATCCCTAAACATACACCAGAGTACCTCTCCTCTACCCTTGTTCTCTGCCCTCTCTTGCTCCCACACCTTGCATGTACTTCTAAAAAGACTGTATTATATTTTATTTTAATGATCTGTTTAGCCATTTGTAGTGGGTTGAATGATGCCTCCCTCCACCCCCAAGATAAGTCCACCAGGAACTTGAGAATGTAACCTAATCCTATATAATAAAGTGGTAATATGCAAATTGACCCTCACGCCCTTGCATCACAAGATGGCCGCCCCCACATAATCACAAGATGGCCGGCAGGGGAGGGCAGTTGGGGGTGATCGGGCTGGCAGGGGAGGGCAGTTGGGGGCGATTGGGCCGGCAGGGGAGCAGTTAGGTGTCAGTCAGGCTGGCAGGGGAGTGGTTAGGGGCAATCAGGCAGGCAGACAGGCAGGTGAGTGGTTAGGAGCCGGCAGTCAGATATCCCCCGAAGGGTCCCAGATTGGAGAGGGTGCAGGCTAGGCTGAGGGACACCCCCTCTTCCCCCAGTGCACAAATTTTGTGCACTGGGCCAGGCTAGGCTGAGGGACACCCCCTCTTCCCCCAGTGCACAAATTTTGTGCACTGGGCCTCTAGTTTAGAATAAAGAGTCTTTGCAGATATAATTAAGGATTTCAGGATGAGATCATCCTGGATTATTCAGATGGGCCCTGAAACCAATGTTAAGTATTCTTATCAAAGAAAGGCAGAGGGAGATTTGATACACAGAGGAGAAGGTCAAGTGAGATGAAGACAAAGATTGGAGTGATGTGGCTATAAGCCAAGGAATGCCAACAGCCACCAGGAGCTGGAAGAGGTTCTTTCTTTCCTAGCACCTCTGTAGGGTGTGGCCTCGCCAAAACCTTGATTTCAGACATCTGGTCTTCAGAACTATGAGAGAATAAATTTGTGTTTTTGTTTTTTGGTGTTTTTTTTAAGCCACCAAAATTGTAGTAACTTGTGATCACAGTGAGAGGAAACAAGTACCCCATCTCTCTTCCACTCTACCCTGGTTTCCTAAAGGCACAGTGTCTGTTCATCTGTGTTCGTAGTGTGTAGCCTGTTGACTGACATACAGTAGGAGCTCAGTTTACATTTGCATGGTAGGAACAGTGAGTGGGAATGACTCAGAGTCTGTCTCCTCTGCTGGATGGAAGTACCTGAGGGCTGTGACCATGTATACCTTCCCTTCTCCCCACTCTCCCCACCAATCTTCTCCTGTGCAGGCTAAACAGTCCCATACCTTATATTGTCATGTTTAGAAACATGCATTTTAAAAATGCAGAAATGTTAAAAAATATTGACATGCATGATTTTATATAAAACTGGATACTATTATATAGGTTCTTCTGTGACTTGCTTTTCCCCTCATTGAATAGCATGTAATGGGCATCCCTCCATGTCAATAAATGAAGCTACACATCATTGTTTTAATAGCTACCTGGTTTCCATTGTGTGGATTATTATAATTTATTTGACCAATCTATTGATGGAAGCAATGAAATGGCCATGTCGACAGAAGGAACTGTAAATCTGGGCCACACCAATATAGGGGAACTAATATTGCTTTTGACTTGAACCTTCCACTTATTTTAATGTGGCGAATGATTTCATTAGCTTTGTAAGGTATTTGCTACCTTCTTTTGATAGCACATTGCTATCTTCTTTTGACCCTGTAATTAACTAAAATCGCTAAGTATCTTAACCTGAATGGTTATGAAATGGAGTGCTCCTCACTTGTGTTTGAGTAATGGATTATATATATTTACAATGAAGTTCATGTGGGATTCTTACCTAATCATAATCGAAGCTTAGGCATGATCTTGTTTCTGCTGTTAAGCTCATAGCATAAACATCTTTCTCTTATGCTATTGATTTTTACTTAGTTTAAACTTTTAAGACTTTAAGATTTTACATTTATTATTGGGAAAAATGGATTTTTCTCCTATTATTTTAACTCACAGAGATAATTCTGGAACTATGCTTTGTACTCCATTCACACCTAATAATCAGATATTTATATTTTCTTCTGTGTTAGGATTGCTGTGTTGACTAGTGCAAGGTGAGAGATAGAACTCTGACTCTCACCTCAAAAGGCTTCCCTGCTGGTCGATATTAATTCTGGTGGATATCTTGTCTTCCATTATTCACCTCCCAGACAATACCTCTATCAGATTCTACTGGCTTTGTTTGGCCCATTCAAGACAGGGCTTATACCTTACTGTCGTGTCTTCTCTGTAATACATAGTACAGTGTCTGATGTGAAACTTAAGGGGTGCCCAATAAATGGTTGTTGTTTTAAACTGAATTATCCCCAAGAATATAGTGACTTTTATATGGTGGATCCAACAGCCTCTTAGCAATGAGCACTTTCTCTTGCCTTTGCTCATTAAGCATCTATTCAATAATCCATTCTGGAATTCATTAGGGACTGGTGCCAAGCTCACTGGATTATATTCACTTTACCCGTTTCTTGAAAGTCAGGTAACAGGAGGAACAAAACAATATCTGAGTTTTTGTTGTCACTTTTGAGATCTCACTGGGATACCTATATCTCTTGTTGCAGAATGGGCTTTGTTGTGATGAGTGTCAAGTGGTGGTGGAAGGAGGTAGGCATGGTTCCAAATCCCCTTTTTGGGCAGGGCAGGCCCCTTGTGCAGGGAGGTGCTGGGGGGGGGGGTCCTGTTTATTGCAGAGACTCAGCCCAGTGGGTGAACAGGGCACACTGTTCACGGGGTGGGAGGAAGCAATATCCTGTCTGGTTCTGGCACATGCCCAGCATGGGGCCCATGGAAGAGGGAGTGAAACGGCTGCCTGCTGGGAGGTGGGAGGCTCACATGCCATGCAGACCCTCAGCTATTGTCCAGGGTCTTGTGCAGCTTGACATTCAGCAGGAGACAGACCATCTCATGGGCCCTGGGCAGAAGCCCAGCCCTAAACTGCAGGGGTGAGGATGGAATAAGGCGGGGGGGGGGGAGGGGGGAGGGGCTCTGTTCAAACTGAAGATCAAATACAGATACCGTGTTACAGGAAGTGGTCACTGCAGGAATGGGCAAGTGTCACAGGTTGGGTTCCCCAGAAGTAGATTCTGAGAAACAAATCGGCATGCAGGAGGTTTATTTAGGAATGATCTTGTGATAAACATCTGAGGAAGGAAGAGATAGGAAACAGGATTGAACAGAGAGAGAAATTAGGTGAGATGCCGTCCTAACAAAGGCTTTAGCTGACCCCAGGGGAAAACTTGAGAGAACCCCTGAGAACTGTCCTAAGTTGGAGGGGGAGTCCTGTGAGGGGGGTCAGACCTTTATATCCCCACATTGATCAGTCATTAGATGGGGCTGCTGCTGGAAGGGTGACTTTCAGCCAGCCACTTTTCTTCAACAGAAGCAATTCTCAAAGGTGGCTATCAGCTGAGGGCCATCTTTTAGCTCGGGGAGTGGGTCCTTCCTTCCTGAAAGGGGATCTGGGTGGGGGGGGGGGCGCGCATCACAGTATCCACCACAGTAAGTATTACTTTGGGAACATGAGTGCCCAATGGCTATGAATGATCCTACTGGGACATTAGAACTTTGATCAACATAAAAGGGAAGACAAAATATTATATTAACTCCCACTGGATTAATGGAAGGGAGGCCAGAGTGAGGGAGGGAGTATGAAAGAATAGGAGGACCTTGCTAAGACTGTTTGCATATTTCCCCTCTCTGCGGGTACCTGTGGGACATTTTTCTCTGTTGATTCTACAAATCTTGTGCATCATGACACTAAGGCTCATTATCCCCCAAAATATGCAAACAGTCAAATACTCATAATGTGCAAATATGCAATTTAATTTTAAGATGTGTGACAGCATTGGTACAATTTTGTTTCTTAGGCCTACATTGATATTATTTTTCATGTGTGAGATTTCCAGTGTGCTGTTCCAGCCATTTTTTGTTTTTAAGACCAGAGCATGAGATTTTTTTAATTGATTAATTAATTTTTAGAAAGACTTATTCCTTCCCCACATAGCTCAAAGTGGTCTTTGATTGAATACCACTGGGAAGGCAGGAAGGATGGAAAAATTGTTTAGATTGAGTCCAACAAAAAAGTTATTAATACCACAAAAACTTTCCCCTTTAAAAAGTGAAGTGAGTAAGCAGTGGGGAACTCGTATGAGAGCATGCTTCAATGTCAGCATTTAATGTCACAGCATTTAGCTCATCTTGGCAAATTATGAGATTTTTCTAATGCCTAATGTATCATTAAACAGCTGGTGTTTCTTTTCTAAATAATATTAACTTGCCCCCGCCCCCAATTCGGACTGTCTAGATTTCAATAGCTTGAATTTTGAATGCAATGGCATTAATTTCACTTTTGAATCCTTTCACGGATTCTGGATGTCCATTTCTCACATGAGGGTGTGACTCCGCATGAAATGGTCAGGAGTCTGCTATTCGTGAAAAGACTCAGCTGTAGCGGCATATGGACAACACACGTCCAAAACAGGGTTATTTCATAATTGCATCGACTCTGTCCAAGAAAAGAGAGCGCATTCAAATTCCCTGTAATTCAAACCATTTGTCAGCAGAGCCCTCCATCCTGCTGGGGAGGACTAGTATCATTGAAAGAGTGTTGTATTCCCAGCCGTCCGCGACCCCCTACTTTGAAAATCGTGTTCTGGTCATAGAGCTCTGGGCTGGGAAGTTGTATGGAGAGGCTTCCCAGGTGAGGGCGATGAATGCTGTCCTTGGCTGGGCCTAGGCTATGTCCATGTGCTGAGATGCATGTGTTATTCATCCGAGCACTCCCACTGGTCAGTCAGGCTGGGTGCACATGGGCTCACTCGTTATTTGTGTGGCTTATTATTCCACACGGGCGAAGGCAGGCATGGCAGGAGACAGTGTGACTCAGGAGAAAACGAGAGTTTGGGAGCTGAAGAAAACTGGGTCTGCATCTGATCGCTGGCACATTGCGATCCTTAATAAAGTCTTCTGAACATCATCTTCCTTGTTTATGAAATGACTAGAGGCCTGGTGCATGAATTTGTGCATGGATGGGGTCCCTCGACCTGGCCGACGATCGGGGCTAATCAGGGGCATCTCGCCCAGTCTTGATTGGGGCTGATAGGGGTGGCCAGCCAGGGAGGGACCACGGGAGGGCTCCAGGGCGTGTCCAGCCCATCTCACCCAGTCCCAATCTGCCAGACCCCAGCAGCAAACTAAGCTACTGGTCAGAGGGTCTGCCCCCTGGTGGTCAGTGCATGTCATAGTGACTGGTTGACCGATTGGTTGAGCACTTAGCATATTAGGCTTTTATATATATAGATCTCTCTCTCTCTCTCTCTCTCTCTCTCTCACACACACACACACACACACACACACTCACTCACCTTGCATGGTAGTGGTAAGAGTTAGAAATAAGACATCTAAAATGCTCAGCATACTACCTGGCCCATAGTAGACACTCAGTACATGTAAGTTATTATTATTGTTAGCTATTACTTAATAGAGTCTATGAAAAAGGTGTTTCTGTACAACTTAAGCCCTCAGTATGCTCATCTTATGCCCAATCTGGCAGCAAAATATGGCTTGCTGACAGCATCCATCTTTCCATTCACAAGTCATATGAAATATATGGCCTTTTTCCTAACAGGTTCCCAAAGGTCTGCTAGGTTTCCTGGCAGTGAGACAGCAATTCAAGCCTGTCCAGGTACAGAACAAAGTTGTGCCAATAGCCACATTCCGTGCACAAAGCACTCCCCAAATGGGCCATACATATGGCAGCTGTGTGTGCCAGCCTCTCGGGCCTGGCTCACCAGGCAGCTGCATAAATTGCTTCGAACATGAGGTTATTTATGGCATAACCAATCCTGACTTTGGCCCTAGCTCTTGTTCTCATTTCTTAAATGATAGTATTAGTGCTGGGGAAAGACATGCCATGTAGGAAACTGAATTCCACAGACAAACGTTGCCAGGTGCAGGCTTACCAACTCATTGCACTGGACCTTGTCGGTTTCTTGTCGGCTCCGTAATCCCAGGCTCTGGGGTGGCAATAACTGTGCTAAGTGAAGACAGTCCACAGCACATCCGCGATGGCTGGGCAGAGAGCAGCAGCTTGATTGTTCTGTAATTCTGAAGCTCTGAGAGCTCTCAGCAGGGTATTCTGATAGTGGTTATAACCTTAGAAGTGAAATGAAAATATATACAAAGGAGTGCCTACCACTAATTCTAATGTTTGCTCCTAATTTGCCCTTTACCTGAAGAAGCTTAGATGGATGGAATGATCTTTTATTCCTACCTTCTTCTAATTTTCAAGTCAAATTAGCAACTTATTGGAACTACACTTAAAAATTAATGGGTTTTACAGGTTTTTCTGATCCAAATTTTCCCCATCCCCAGTCAACCTAGAGTCCTTTTGTAGTGGGAAAGGGAAAGAGGGCTGTAAGCCTTGGCATTGAGTTTAGGAGAAAGGGCCAATAGGAGAGGTGTGAACTTGTTTAATTTTGCTTTTGCTCCAAGTTATGCCCTATGCACCAGTTGAGAAAGGGGGCCCACAATTGGCCCAGTAGGACTTAAATCAAATGTATTTTTAAAGCCATGTCAGTATGAGTGGTCATCTGCTTGACCAGGGACATTAGCTCCAGTGATGGGGGGGGGACGCCAGGAGATAATGTATAGCTTGGGTTGTGACCATTTCCCTTTTTACTTTTATACTTGTGTGTGTACCTTATTCAGTCCTTCATTCAGCCAAGGAAATATTTGTTCAAATATTTATTCACCTCTACTATGTGGCATACTCTGTAAACACTGGAGAAATAGCTCTGTCTTTCGTGTAGCTCTCGGGGAAGGAGTGGTGATGCCCATCCCAAAATGGTCAATTCTTATTTTATTTGCAGGTGAATTACTTGTTGAAATGCTTGCTGTAGCTTTGAGGCCTTTTTATTCATAAACTGGGTGTTACACAGAGGCAAGAAGAAAGGAAAGTTAACACCTTGAATTTCTCCTGTGATATAGGCGTTCAGCCATCATCAGTGGGAGGCGGGACAAAGTACTGATTTTGTCCTTCAGAATTACAAAGCGAAAGGTTAACCTAAGGAGTATACTAAGGAAATGTATCCATATCCCTATAATATCCATATTACATCTATTTAAGGGTAATTCACTATCTTCTCACCTGCCACCCTCCAAAGTGTTCCATTCCTCAGAAGAGCCAGAGTGGCCACTCATTTAGGGCAAGCTGCCTGGGTAGACATAGTGTTATTGCTTACTGCTCTTACTTTTCTACCTGTTTTACAGTCCTTCAAATTTCCTTTGGAAAAGCTTCCTTCCTCCATTTTTACCATGAAGTGTGGGTAGAATTTTAACTCCCTTAAAATTTCATGGTAGAGTCCTAATTGGCTTAATTAAGCCAACCACTCTGTCTTTTCTCTAGCCACAATATTGCTTCAGGGAGAGGCCATTTATGCAGTGATATCTACTGAAATGGGAGAAAACCTTTACTATAATTTCTGAGAGATTTCTTTTTCTCTTCCATGGAATTTATTAGATTACTTGGTGTGAGTGTGTAAGAATGGAGACAGTTATTCATTGTGTGATCCCAGGGAGAGTCCTTGGTTTCAGGGGTGAGGCAGGGAGAAGAGCACAGGGGAGCTCAAGGGTAAAGCCAAACTGCAGATGGGAGAGCAGAAAAATGGAGAGAAGCCAGATTATTGGTGGTACTGTTTGAGCTGCTAGATCAAGCCTCACCTGAAGTCATAATCACATGACTTTTCAATCATGTGAACCAATACATTTCCCCTTTGAGTTGGACTTTGTGTCAATTATGACACATAGACACACATATGACATAAAGAGTCAGCACCATGGATTTTGAGCTCTTCCTGAATTTCCATTACACACCTTCATACAATGAGAAAAGTAAAATACAATCCAAAGGCACATTCTATACATCTCTGATCAAACAAATGAGTGGCTGGGGTGGCAGGGAGAAGTGGGAACTGAACCTATGCATGAGTGCAGAAGGCATTTGTGATTTATTTTTGGTAATCTATGATTTTCTTGAATAGCTTCCATGCTCCTGAATATTTTCATGAAACACATCTCCTAGAAAACCACTCAAAGGACTATATGGTTACTAATATTAGGTTTTCCAATGTGTTCCATGTCCCCTCCCACTCATAGGAGTTAGTTCCTATTCAGGACACACATCCAGTGGTTGCAGGTCCACACTGCTGGGCTGCACAAAGGAGGAAGAAAGATGTTTGTGAAGGAGCCAGGAAGAAGGCAGGTTGCCTGTGCCAAGAATGAAGTGTCTTTTATGTTCTTTGATAACTTTGAGATTTCCCTTTCCTATGCCTTTCTCCTTGTCTATTAATGAGCATGAACTACATCCTGGCCTTTAATCATTGATATCATTTCATATACACTTTTTCATTATCCTCATCTCTCTTTTGCTCCTACGAACATCTGTTTCCCAGACCCAGGCTTTAGAATTGAGTGTATACATGGCAACTTTCCCCATCTCTTAGCCACGGAGCTAAATTTCCTATGCACCTTCAAGCATTAAATTGAAAATTAAGCTAAATGTACCATATTTTGTTATAATTACAGTTTAGGAAAAAAAATCCCTGTTAATTAGGTATCCATGAAAGTTATGTGGTCCATATGCTATGGAGGAATTTACAGTCCACAGTAACAAAGTTTGGTAATAAAGGGATAGTGATGAGTGAAAGGGACAAATGTAAATTAACATTCCCCCAAATAAATCAAACAGCTTAGAAAACTGGGCCATTCATGGCAACCACATGCAATTAGTTATAATTGCTAGTTTTAAAGTGTCTGATTTTAGTTCCCTTATTTTTTTTTAAATTAATAGACATGAGTTGAAGCTTCATATTCTCCTATCATTTGACAGTCACAGGGCTTTTGAGACTATTACAACAAGAAATCATTCTCATTATTCTTAATAGAGTCTTAGGCAGTGGCCTGGATAATGATGGAAATCAGTGAGTTTTACCCAGGCAAGGTCCCTTCCTATGAGGAACTTATCCTCTACAACTGTCTTTACTGGCCTGAACTGCATTGGGAACAACCTCTCTTCATTGACCCAGAAGAGTCCTCTGGTTGATAATGATGATTGACATCATGTTTCAAGGGCTTCCTCTGGGCCAGGTCCTGCACGGAGCTCTTTACAAGCATTAATTCTTTTTATTCTCACAGTCTTCAGAGGAAGCATATTACCTAAGATTTTTTTCAATTGTAAGTATGAACAATACAAACTAGAAATGACTTAAGTGATAAAGAAATGAATTGTCTGTAGAGATAAGAGATCTAAAGGGAGACCAGCTTTGAGATTGGTAGATTTATCATTTGACACCATTAAGAACCTGAATAGTTTTCTGTCCTTTTACTCAGCTATTCTCAGCCTGTGACTTTGTCTTAGGTTGGTACCCTTTAGGGCCACAGGATGACTGCCACAATTTCAAGGGCTGTATTTGCTATGTCAACCCCCAAAGGAAGCAGAGGGGCCCACTTTTCTCCTTGTCTCATTTTCTTCAGAGCCATCTTTTGCCTTTTTTAGGAGACTCTTATGGTAAGTGGAAAGCAGATGTTGAGTAGGCAACCAATCACATCTGTTCTAGGTAGGTGCTACCATTATCTCCATTTTATAGACAATGAAATTGAAACTAAGAAAGGTTGAGTAACGTACCCAGCATTTCTCTGTTAATAAGTGGTGAAGCTGGGCTTTGAACTGAGGCAGTTTGACTTTCCAGCACATGTTCTCATCCACTGCACTAAACTGGTTGACCATGGCAAACACCTTCCTAACTTTGAATGGGACCTTGGAGTCAGTTTACATGAAAGAAATAGGTAAAAATTGTGGTTTTTTTAAATTTTATTTTCCTCATAGTAATTCTTTCCCTTAAAATTATCTCCTTTTTCTCCCTGGGGTCCTGTCCTGGAACCCATAGCCTGATAGAAAAGTATAGGATTCTGGGATAGTCTATGGGAGGGGCAATGAACTTGGCCTTGGAGTGAGGAATAGTTTCCCAGAGGAAGTGAGTTACATTACCTCTACTGAGATCTGAAGAGCAAGAAAGATGAACCATATAAAATAAATAAGTCCTGGGGATGCATTATGCAGAGTAGTGACTGTAGTTAATAAAACTGTATTGTATATTTAAAAGTTGCTAAGAGAATAGATCTTAAAAGTTCTCATCATAAGAAAAGAATTATAACTGTGTGGTGATGGAAGTTAACTAGATTTATTGAGGTGATAATTTCACAGTATATGCATATATCAAATCATTATGTTGTACACCTGAAACTAATATAATGTCACAGGTCAATCATATCTCATTTAAAAAAGAAAGATTAGCCAGGTGAAAAAAAGATGTGTGTGTGTGTGTGTGTGTGTGTGTGTGTGAGATAAAAGTGTTTCAGGTAGGGGGAGGAGCATACAAAAATGAGAGAAGAAGATGCGATTGGAAAACTGAAAGTAGTTCAGAGTACCTGTGTCAAGCACAAAGGGTGGTGTTTTTGAGAGACAAGGCTCCAGAGCAGCGGTTCTCAACCTGTGGGTCGTGACCGCTTTGGGGGTCAAATGACCCTTTCACAGAGTTCGCCTAAGACCATCAGAAAACACATATATAATTACATATTGTTTTTGTGATTAATCACTATGCTTTAATTATGTTTAATTTGTAACAATGAAAATACATCCTGCATATCAGATATTTACATTACGATTCCTAACAGTAGCAAAATTACAGTTATGAAGTAGCAACGAAAATAATTTTATGGTTGGGGATCACCACAACATGAGGAACTGTATTAAAGGATCACGGCATTAGGAAGGTTGAGAACCACTGCTCTAGAGGTAAAAAGGAGTGAACCATTAAAGACGTGATTAAGGAATTTGAACTATATTCTGTGATCCATAGGGAGTGATTAAAAATGTTTAGCAGAAGATAGACTTTATCAGAATAAACTTTCATTCTTCTTTCCCTGATTGCAGGGTGAAGAGTAGGTTCTTGGAGTACTAAGGCTGTATTACAAGTCTAAGCTAAGTGGAGGAAGAAGGCCACTATCTAGCTAATTCAAGTGACCCCCTTTATGGCATTACCTGGGCCTCCATCTGGCTGACTTTTTGGTTGACTCATGAGCCATTCCCAATTCCTTCTTTATACACATTCCACTTGAGAGACGAAAAATCCAGAAAATCCAGATACTTGCTTTCCTAGCCACTCATCTAGGGGTGGTTATGTGATTGTTTGTCCATGGGCTTCTGGGAAAGAGTTTAACTTTGATAACAGAAGAGACACATTAGGAGGTCTCCTGGTACCTGGAGCCATCTTTTGACCTTGAAGTACATGCTTACGGAGGGATGCCTACATGGAGCAGAAGGATGGAAAGGCTTGCATTTCTGATGAAATCACACTTTCTTCAAACCAATGGGTCCTAGCTACTCCTAATGTCTTATTCAGCAAGCAGTGATGGTGCCCATGACTTACATCAGTATTGGTGGCCTCTTCTGTTACCCATAGCAAAATGCATCCCTGGGAAAGTGGCCTGTATTCATCAAATACAAGAGATTTTTACCTTTCTATTTCATTTTGACCGTGTGTACACTGTTTGAATTCTGAAAGTTACTAGAGTGCACCCTATTATACTGGTGGGTTGGAAGGCAGAGCTCTGTGAAGCTTTTGCTCCCTTTGGGATAAAATGTGCATGTGCAATGCAGCACCTGCTCCGGCAGGTGCAGAGACAGCCTGGTGAATTCCTTCAGCCATGGCTTCATTTCTTCCTGCCCACTCATAGCATGACGTTGAAATAAAGTTCATTTGGCCTGTGACTAGAGTAAAGACACCAACAGCAATAGTACAGAGGATCACAACAATTTTTGAAAAATGTACCTTGAAGTTTGAAAAAGGCTTCATGTTTAGAGAAAAATATTACTTACAACTTGCTTTTCCTCAAAGCAATTTATGTTTGTAGAAAAGTATCCTAAAGAAAAATTAAACACAGCAGTGGGGCATGTTATATTTTTTTCAAACAGACATAGCACCTTTATTGGCATTCTTATGAAATATATACCCATAAAAAGGTTTTCCCCTCTCCTACCCCCACCACTTAAACATGGCCCACGGTAGTCACATGTATGGAGTACCCAAGCCAAGTCTACTGATTAACATGTTGTCTGATGTCTGCCACCACCTGGCAGGATAAAGCTAATCTGAATGGACTGCATGCCACATTTTTATGACATGGAACCATTGGAAAGAACAGGGGTAATTAACTGGCAGTGTGATGGAGGAAGCGCTCTCTGAGCTTGGGCTGTCACAGGGTAACACCTGATATGGCTGCCCCGAGCACCAGGCCCACTGCAATAACACTTTTCTGCCGCTCTCTGAAGAACTGGGTGACTCAAGTCGCCCATCAGTGCAATTCATTCTGAAGAGAGCATGACAGCTGTGGCAGGTACCAAACAGAGGTGCCTTGTTCCGCTGAGTGACACTAATTACGGGTAAGGGCTTTGTAAACACGCCTCTCTGCTTGGGGAAGTGAACAACATACAGTAAAGCTCCGGCATAACCAAAATGACGTCTATAAATAAATAGAAAATAATGGCACTTTTCTAATTGAATGCAGATAGGTAAATAAATCAGGGGGCACTTAAGCCCATTTAGATACAATGAGTCATTTTCTACTCCTTGACAAAGTGAAAAAGGCAATTGGCTCTTGAAGTTTACCCAGATGTGGCATGCTGGAAAGAGGGCTTTCCACCTAGGCGGCTGCTATCTCAATGAAAAGTGTGTATATATTATAACACATGTGTGTGCATACACGGATATGTGCACAAGGCTCTCTCAGCTTAGAAATAGACTGTATTTTATGGCATCATTTTGAGGAATGGTTTGACTTTACCCAGGCTGGCCCACCAGGTATGAGCCGAACTAGAGCACAAATAAACCCAAGAGGCAGTGGATAGACTTGGGGGATTAAACTACATTCACCTTTTGTCTTAAGCTTACATTCAGCTGAAAGTAAGAGAAAACCCTGAAATAACAGCTTGGATGAGATAGACGTTCCTTTCCGTATCATGTAAAAGTACAGGCAGGTGTTCAGGGAGCTCTGGTGCTCATGGATTTGGGGAGGGGAATAGGCTCTCTCTACTGTGCTGCTTCATCATGGATTGTGCAGCCCCAGGGTCAACCATGGTGAGCACTGTGGTCCAGCAACAGGATGAGAAGACTGACAAGGACACTGCTTTTTTATTATGTTCTTGGAAGCTGCCACATGACACTTGTCATTGGCCAGAGCTAAGTCCCAATCCCATGGCCATATCTAGCTGCAAAGGGGCCGGTGATGTGTCTCCATTCCTGGAGGTAAAGAATGTTCTTATCATAAAGAAGGGGGCATGGACACATAGACAGCTCTGTTTACTTGTTATGGTCAAGGAAGAAAGCTGTTTTGTAGACTATAAGACAAACTTCCCCGGGGCCCCAGGACAGGCACATTTTCTTCATTCTTCTTTCCCTAAATCCATCGTTAAAACCACAAAAAGCGTTACTTGGTGTAGGCCAACAAGCAGATCCTAAATGGAAGAATTTCTTCATCTTTAGGGCGGGGTAGTGGGAAGGAACCCTGCTGGTTCCTTTCTCCTAAACCTCACTTTTTGATGTCTACACACTTTCTTCAATGAGTCTAGATTCTTGTTTGAAAAGCAGCTTCCTTCAGGAGTAATGTTCAGTGTCTACAAGCTTTTTACAATTTAATTTGAATGGATTTCAGAGTTTCCTATCTTTCTTTTCTTTTTTTTTTTTTGGAGAGCAGAAATCTTTACTAAGAGAAAATAAAGTTGGGCCTGGCCATCTAACTTGTAGAGAGGAAGGGAGGTATAGTAAATTAAGTATTTGTATGAAGTACTTAGAATTTTGCTATTTGTAGCCATTGGTTAAAATTCTGTTAACCTGGATTTTTTAAAGAACATTTACCCCCTGGGATCTTTTTTCATCTAATCAATTAAAAATTAAAGAAAAAAATACTACCCCAAATCCTTCATTTCTTTTTCTGCTAAGTTTTTATCTCACCAGTTTAGAGATGTATGACTTCGTTTGCATGAATGTATGTCAGTTGGAAAACACTCTTGGAAGTCAAGGAGTGGATGCATTGGAATTAATTTGTGTATGACAAGAACTGAGTAAATACAGTGTTGTGCCATGAGTTCATTATGGAAGCAAATGCTTGGAATAGCATTTAGTGCCACTCTATTTAAGTCAGAGCTTTCATTGAAGAATTCTCGGAAGTGGCTGCAGCATGAACGGAAGGAAAGATCCCTAAAGTAAAAGGAGGGGGCATTTTGGAGAGTTATGAGCTGAGGAGGGTGGGGGAGCAGAGTTTAAACTCATATAACTGCATTCAGTATATGCTGATTCATAGCAGCAGGGGAGGCCAGTGTGGAGGAAAGAGCTTGGGTGTTTGGGTTCTACAGTGAAGGAGCTGATAGCCTTTATTGAGCGCCTACTGTATGTCATGCATTATACTAGGTGTTTTGCATACACACCTTTATTTAGTCCTCACAACAACCCTGGGGAACAGTACAGTTACTTAGTTTTACAGATGAAGAAACTGAAACTAAAAGAAATTAGAGACAGAGAGTCTTACCTAGGGCTTGAATATGGCCTCCTACCTTCATAGGCTCTGTCTGCTATTCCACACTGGGTTATGACATAAGGGAGGCAGAAAAGACGAGCTTGTAAGCTGTTTAACCTGGATCTCCTGCTCATACAACCCTCACATGTCCCACTCCCACCCCAACAGTCACACTTTCACCAAGGCTGGGCCAGCTGCTGTGTCTCCCGGACTTGATATGGCCTCCTGCAGTTGGCAGGCCAGTGATGGTGGTGCACAGTGAGCATGAGAATCGTTAGTCGTTCTTGGATATCACTGCTTGGATATCCCCACTTCCTAGCAGATGGGACAAGGCCTGAGAGCTCTAGTGGTTAACCAAGGCGTGTTGTTTTCTTTTTAGGCATTGTCTTGGTTCCCAATTAGCCAGGGGTTTTGTTTTGCCTTGAAGTCACGAACATCCCAGCTGTCATTCCTTCCCTGGCCTCTATCCATTGTCTTTCCTTCCCAAACATCTGCAGCCATTCTGCCCTGGGCCATGAGCTCATCTGATCTCTTTCTCCAAGCTGCCTCTTATTTGACCTGGTTTTGTCCATGAGACCTTCAGTGAAAGGCTCAGTGGTGAAGTGGTATTTCTGAGTCAGAAATAAAACAATGCCTCAGCATGTTACCATGAGATGGGGTTACACAGGAATGAACCTCCCCCCTTAGTTCTGCGGGGATGCAAAGGGACTTGTGATATCTACTTGGGACCTGATTTTGCTGAGAGTGAGGATAAAACCTTTGAGCAGTCAGAGGAATTCATTTTCCCTTCTTTCTCTCCTCCTTTCCCCCTTCCTTTCTTCACTCTATATGACTTTCTACTCATTTCGAAATAGTGAAACCTAGTTATTCAAGGATAATTTATATTGCTCTTCGACATTTGATCACGGAAATTATTCCTAAAATTAACTATTGTTTACTAAAACTGTAGCAGAGTGGATAAAATGATAGGTTGGAAGAAAAGTAAGAAAACCAAAGTAAACTACAAATGAACCTAAAAGATATTTTTGAGTGGTGGCTTGACAAATTGAAAATTGAGAGATCTTAGGCAAGTGACAAACTCCATGAAGCTCCATTTCCTCACAGGAAATAGGAAGACAACCTGTCTTTCCACACAGAAATATTCTCAGCCACTAGTGGAATAATCCTGTGCGAATGCTTTGTAAATTGTAATGTGTTAACAGTTTAGGTTCTGGTTTTAGTCGGGTCTAGGAGCAATCCTTACATGATGTGAGTTGGGAAAATGTTTTTATCTCAGTCATTCTCAACCAGGGGCAATTTTGTCCTGCCCCTGTATTTGGCAATGTCTAAAGACATTTTTGGTTTTCATGATTGGGAGGTGGAGTGCTACCAGCAGCCAGTGGATAAAGGCCAGGGATGCTGCTGGACATCCTACAGGGCACAGGATAGCCCCACCACAAAGAGTTATCTGGCTCTAATGTCAATAGTGCCAAGGTTAAAAAACAAACAAACCACCTTGCTTTATCTTAATAATCCTCAGGTTTGTTTTTGTGTGTGTGTGTGTTTTTTTTTTTTTTGTCTTAAGGCAAGACAAATAATAGCAATAACACTATTGCACAGAGTTGTCCAGATTGAATAAAACAACACAATTAAATGACAGTCCAGTGCCTGGCATGTGTTAAGTGCTCATGGAAGCCTATTTCGTGTTGAGTGTTCTGTTCCTGTGGCTGCTCCCCCAGAATTCTTCCTACCTGTTTACAAACCTTAATTATCAATCTCTCCTAAACTTACATTAGTAAATATTCACCTAGTTCTGGCTGCCTGGTATTCATCCCCTCCCTTCTAGAGCACCAGTTTCCTTTTGAGAATTTCTTTTCCTTAATTATGTGAAGTCTTGGTGGGAACACAAATCCAGATGCTTCTCTCTAAGGAAGCGAAGGGGGCCATCTCCTTCCTCCCCTGCCCCTGCACAGCCAGGGAATGGTCATGCACGCTGACCTTGGCCAATCAATCTCTTCTAGGATGTTGATTCTTGCTTGTAAGAAAAAGTGATGAAAGTATGCAGCAGCGTGCTGGCCTTAGGGTTCGTGCTGCTACAGGTCTGTCTGCTTCCCCATCCACAGAGCTCCTGTCTTTCCCATTGCCTGTTCATCAGCTCCTGGTGGACCTGCTAGGGTTCCCACAGCCTTCCAATACATTCCCAGAGTTGGTTCTGTTGGTGACAAACAAAACTCTTGACTGATGACTGACCTGTCAATGACCCAATGAATAGAACCACAGGACTGTATGTATTATGTCAGTTGGGAGAGGGCGTGGCTTTGCAGCCTGGATGATAGCAAAATAAGGAAGAGCTTCCACCTGTATTTTCCCCAGTAACACTGCAGCAGTTCCAAGTTTTACAGCTCACATTCTTTATCAGAGTAAAAGCTGAATCTTCCTCTTCTAGCCAAGTCCTTATCAATAAACATGAATTAGCAAAGTGTTTTAGCTCTGTCCTGTGGTGAACCCTTTACATTTGGCTAATAGAACTGGGCAACAATATGACTTAAAATATTGATTTAAGCAAATTCTCAGAAGCACATGGTATATTTATTGTAAAATACACATTTGAAGCTATCCTTTTTTTCCCCACTTCCGTGTTTGCCAGACTGTATATTAATATCTGTATAGATAGAAACTTACATTTGGTGTTCATTTGGGTGTAATCCAGCCAAGTAATGACATTGGCTAGTGACTAGAACAGGAAGAATAATGGGCACAATCACTAGCTATTGTTTTTAGGTTGTTTCTATGGATCAGAGTGTGGCTGCTTGGAAAAATAAATCTAATGAGCTTTACTTTCTGTTTCAAAATAATAGCTTAATAACAAATCACACTTGTTCAGTGGTTTAATTTTTGTCAAGCACTTTTAAGTTTACAAAGAATATTGTACCTATATATTTTCTCATTATAAATATAACCTATAAAATTCAAGTATGTTTGAAATTTAAGCAACTTCTATTTTTTATAAGGGTACAAAAGACAGTCTTTGAAACAGAAATTCAGAATTGCAATTCTTGTATTTGTCCATTAGCCTCAACAAACAGAACTAGCAATTATTCCAAGTTTAGGTTGAATATCATGATCTGTAGTTAATATGCATCTGTAAAGTCAAATTATGTATTTACACGTGCCCATGGTGGTAGTTACCATCTGCATGATTATTGAGTAAAGGCATAAGAAAGAAAATGGATAAACAACCTTTGCAAATCTTTTAAAAATAAAATTTTTAAGTCTCTGATGAAGACAATTGTAAGTTCACATCTCTGAGGCTCAGTTTTCTCATCTGTAAAGTGGGGATAATGGTAGTAACAACCATTTCACTGGTTGTTTTAATGATGAAATGAGACCACGTGTATACAGAGTTTTAATTTTATTTGAAGAGTTCAGTTAAAGGCAAAGATTTTATAATTTCTAATGCCAGGGTGTGAAGATATTTTGTTAGTTAAGACTCTTTTCCAAGGATAAAATCAGGTAACCATTAGGAATAGCCACTATGTATCACTTTAGGTCAATTAAAAGAGGCAACATGTCATGAATGACAGCTCTAGATAGCCACATATTTCAGAGTGAAATCTAGGACTGGAAAGACCTTGGTCTTTTCCATTATTAGTGACATCATGAGGACATCTAACTCTCCATGTCCCTCTCCTCTCCCCCACCCCCCTCCTGCACAGTATGGCAACACACAGCATATGTGTTTGGTGTTAGGACATGAAGTAGGCAAACACATAATTTTCCTTTAATCAGTTTGGATACAGTCAAAGGAAATTGGCTAATGACCTAAGTTTGGGCTCTTGAACCCCAAAGGAGTCTGACTGATGCTTGGGGATTGAGCCCCATGGCTGTGAATGTATCCTTTCCCTGCTGAATTCCTGTCCATTCTTTGAACCCTCCATCCAACTACTATTCTCTTTCTCTTCTCTCCTTCATGGCAAAATTTATTGACAGTTGTCTTTACTCACAGTCTCTACTTCCTCATCTCCCATACTCTCTTCAAACTATGCCAACTAAGTTTCCAGTCCCTTACCTGTACATAATTTCTCTAATCAAGATGGTCAGTGCCTGTTGCCAGTCCAATTGTATTCTCATTTTACCTCTCAGCAGCATTTGACACAGCTGACCACCCTTTTTGAAACCTTTTTTCTCTTGGCTTACATGTGTTGTTTTCAAACATTTTTGCTCATATAGCCCCTATAAGAATTTTGTAAAATTTTGTAGACCTTTGAATACTTTTAGAGTTGACATCTATATTTTTCATAAGTTTAAATAGTTTCTAGGGATAGAATTTCCAGTATGTTATAAATATTGACATCTTAAAATGAAACTGTTATATTGCTGCTATTAAATGTGCCCAGTGGAATCTAAACACCATAGACATTTGATATCATCAACCATTTAGACAATACACACTTATTTAACCATTAGAAATTTTACATTGTTCCTATTCCCATTTGAATTTATATTTTCATTCAATTTTCTGCACAAAAATGTCCCCCATGTAATATACTTTATCACGCTATCACTTCTCTGTAACTAAATTATGTATATAAATTGAAAATAAAACTTTAAAAAATTCCTCTTACTATACGGCTCTACAAATTAATATATTTCTTTTAGATTCAGCTATCATGTTATTTATTTATATACTTGATTATACTTGATGAAAATAACATCAGTTTTGTATATTACAAAATTTTACAGAAAAGTATTAATCTAAAAAGAAAATTTCACTAAAAACATAAATTCCTATGAGTTGGCTAGGACTTTTTTCCCCTTTTCTCCCAATTAGTTCATATACCCATGGATACTACTTCTGTGACAGAATCCAGCATTAATTTTCTTTGTCATTCTCACTGTTCTCTCCTTGATCAGAGATGTCACCATCAGGGCTTACCTGGAGGACTGTGATACCCCATTTGCTGGTCTCCCTGCTTTCACTCTGTCACCCCTTATCCAAGGGATCCATGCTCCACAAGGAATCCAAAGTGTCTTTTAAAGGTACCAGTCAGATCATGCCACTCTATTGCCTGAAACACTGTATGAAAAATAGTCTCAGTTCTTTATCTGGGTCTACAGCAATGTATGGACCCTGCCTACCTTTAAAAAACTTCTTTTTTTTATTATGTCTGTGTCTTCCTTGCTTACTGAAGCCCAGCTACACTGTCCCTCTTCTTCCTAAATACACCAAGCTTCCTTTTTCTCTGGTCCATGCACGTGCTGTGTCCTTAGTCTAGAATTCTCTCCCCCGAGACTGGCCCATTGCTATCTAATTTTCCTTCCTTAGACATCAGCTCACATAACGTCTCCTTTTAGAGGTCTTCTCTGACTATCCTCTTCTTCATCCTATTATACTATTTTTTATAGCATGTATGCTATTAGAAAGGGATTATTTCTTTTGTTATGTATGTAAGCTCTCTGAAAGTAGAGATATTTGCTGTCTTATTTCTGTATCCCAGTGTCAAAACACATGACAAGTGTTCAATTCATATTTGTTGAATGGATGCAGAAATTTGCAATGTTTTCTTTTTCTTTTTTTTAACAGGAGCCTGTACCGGTGATATTTTTAGGGAAGAATATTGACTGCCATCCATCCCACTGGTGAGTGTTGACCTAGAACTACAGCTGGTATCACAGAATAGCAGTCATGGGCTTTGGAGTCAAATAAGGATTTCACCCCAGAACTGCCATTGTCCAGCTCTATGACCTCAAACAAATAACATCACTCTTTATATCTTAGTTTCTTCATATTTAAAATGGAAATAATAACTTGCAGGATTATTTTAAGAGCTGGAAATAATATAGGTAAGTGACTGTCATATAGTAGACATTCAACTAATGGTAGTTGTTGAATTATTGTTCTTATTGTTGAATTCTTATTGTTATTGCCCAGTCGAGTTCCCCTAGAATTCCTTTTACTGGCCTATCTCATGGCCAGAAGCAGACTGGGGTGGGATAACATAAGCCTGCTCCCTCATCCCAAGGGAGGCAGACTCTGGGGAGCCCTGTCACATTTGCAGGACTTCTGTGTCTGCAAATCTCCCTACAAGTTCAGGCTAAAGCTAGTCTTCACCAGATACCACCTCCTTCCCCTTCTCTGTCCTGACTACTTCGCCCCTTATCAGTTTCTCCTAGAAGCAATGCCTTAATCAATGACGTGTGCATGAATCCCTATCTCAGGCTACGCTGCTGTGGAACCTGGCTAGGGCAGCGGATATCATCTTTTGTTCCACTAGGAAACATTTACAGAGTTTATTAACATAGCAGCTATTTTTTTCTAGTAATGTTAAATCCATGAACTATATCTATTTGCTCATAGTAAGGTCTTTATTTAGAAGTGAGAATTATCATGACATCTTTGCATTAGTTTAATCATGGCTGAGGAGTCATCTATTATTAGAAGAAGAAAGCATGGAAAGGACAAGCAATTACATTTCTCATTAGAGGAGTATGGGACAGGGCACTAGAGCTTTAAGGTCAAGGCCTGTCTATCTTCTAGTGACATATAAGGCAGCAGTAGCATGGGCCTAGCCTGAGCCTCAGCAATCCTGTGTTTAGGTGGCTGCTGCTGCTCACACTAAGCTGTGAGCCTGGGGGGAAAATACTCAATATCTCTCTGCCTCATTTTGTCAATTGTAAAATGAAAAAAAATAATACAGAGCTGTCGAAAGAAGTAAATAAAATCTTGTATGTGAGAGTTTGGTAATTATAAAACACATCATAAAGGTGAGGTGTCAGGTCTAAAAGTGACATTCTGGTTAGTTCAGGAATTGGAAGTGAAGGCACTAAGCTTTAGCCCACAAGTGCGAGCCTCTTTATATATGTAGAAATAGGGAAAATTGAATTAGAGTCATGTGCATTGTGTTTTCAATAAATTATTTTTTTGGAAAACATATATTTCATACTTAAATAAAAGTAGAGTAAGGCAGAAGTACTTTGTAAATGATAAAATGGACAAGCGTGTGCATATCTAAGTTGCAGCTCCAGTGGTTTCTGAGAACTATTTAGGGGAGTTAAATTAACAGTATTTCATAGGATTTATTAGCCGTAAAAAGTCCCCCTGAGCTGCCTACATAAGGCTTTAATTATTCCAAAATTGCTCTTTGGCACCTCGAGCCTTGCCAAACCCAGAAATAAGAAAACGAACACTTTTCTGGTGGCAAAGAGACATTAAAAATTTTTGTGTGTGTGTGCAGGAAGCAGCAATGAAAATGGGAACCCCAAGAGTTTGAGGAACCCACAGCTTGAAGGTAACTTAGATGCCTGGGAATGGAGGAAAGAAGCACTTCAAAGGGATTGGGGCAGAGCCAGAAGCAAAAGAAAGAAATGACCGGAGACAGAAACGATAAGATGGACAAAGAAAAGCAGGCGCAGAAAGGTTAAGAAAGTGGCAGACAGTGATAACAGAAAACCAGCAGAGACAAAGGGACCTGGGTGGCAGCAAATCCTTCCACAGAGCAGTGCTGGGAGGCCAGGCCTGAAGCTGCAACCAGCCTGCAGGGGGCGCTTTGAGCCACACCCTCCTTAGCACCCCCTGCAGGCAGCACCGGGCCTGGTAAAGTGTCACACGTGGAAGTGACCTCTCCAAATGCCACACAGGGAAGTGATCTTGTTTCTCTTTTCATTAGAGAAAATAAAAGGCTCACTGTCATTACTTGTCCTCTGGGACTTGGTGCACCCCTCCTCCCACAGGTGCCCCATCTTCAACATTCAGGACAGAGGCTGCTACTTGAAGTGCCTTTTTTGCTCTTCTAGATAAGTTTTAAGTCCCTTCTCTCTGCTTCTGCACTTCTTCCCTTACACCTGTATTAAGACACTGTACTCGTGTGTTTTCCCAGGATCCACCTATGAACTTGTGGAGGGCAGGCCTTCTTCATGACCTCAGCGCCTACGACTTGATCTAGCACACCCCATTCTCACCGTGATGCTTAATAAAAGTGGTTGAGAAGGTAGGGAGAATCTTTTGAGATTTTGCAATTCTAATGGATCAGTACTTAGATGATTATTCCAAGGATCCACTTAATTTTGAGTGTGCCAGACTCTGCTCTGGGCAGTGGGGAGCATTTCAAGTCTGTAATAAAGTTGCTGATGACAATGGGTAACACTGGGTCACGCCTGCCCTGGGCCAGGAGCTGTGCTAAGAGCCTTACATTTACTGTTAGTTCATCCTCACAGCAAACTGCCCTCAAGGAAGGCGGATAAACACATTACTAATAAACAACAGATAAATTATAATACAACGCAGCAGGCAATATAGAAGCATGGGAACTAAGGACTGGGGCTGAGCAACTTAGCTTCTTTGCATTTGGGGAGGTGTCTCTGTAATTTTTAAGTTATTTATTTGGAGACAAATAGTCCAAATAAACTGGGAAAAGTCCCCCCGCCCCAAGCCCCTTTGGAGTGTTAGCCTTGCAAAACACAAATTAAAGCACAGTAGTGTATTTTCTCCCATTGAAAAGCAAAAGCTCTGCGTTACAGTTTCATTATTTAGGAAGGATTCATGAATTGCTTAAATGTGCAAATATTATTTATGATGCATATATTTAACTAGGGTGATGGTATTACTTCCCTTATTTCTCCTGTTTATTATAGATTGATATTAAGGCATGATGATAAAGTTCTTTGAATAAATCATTTTAATTCCCGGGTAGTATGAGTGTTCATGTTAATTAAGTGGATATTTTGCACATGGCAAAGAGAATTCTTTTGAGATTTTTCTTTGGAAAGACAGCTTTATAAAGTCTCCTTGTGGGATAAATGGATTTCCTATTATCAAGCAGAGTACCATGCAACTATTTTAAAAATTAAATTTAAGCATGTAATTGTAATCTCTAAAATATAGAAATGCCCAGCAGAAAGTGGGCTAAATTAGCTGGAATGTGTAAGGTTGAATCACGCTGTAAGAAGCAGTGTGGCCCAGCTGGTGTGGCTCAGTGGTTGAGCATTGACTTATGAACCCTGAGGTCTCAGTTCAATTCCTGATTGGGGCACATGTCCAGGTTGTGGGCTCAATCCCCAGTAGGGGGTGTGCAGGAGGCAGCTGATCAATGACTCTCTCTCATCATTGATGTTTTTATCTCTCTCTCTCTCTCTCTCTCTCCATTCTTCTCTGAAATCAATAAAATATAATTTTTTTTTTAAAAAAAAAGAATCAGTGTGGTGAGGTGGAAGGGAGTTTATGTGTGGTAATGTCACACCAGGTCTAGGTCCTGTTGAGTGGTCTTAGTAAAGTCACTTTGGCTCTCTGGGCTTTAATCTCCTCACATCTCCTCTTGTCAGATGCAGGATTGGGAATCTAACTCTAAAAGTCTTTTATCTGTTAAGTGCTAGGCCAGAACCCGCTCTTTCTTCTCCTATGTAGTAAGTCAAGACCCATGATGTCCCTCCTATGACAGGATGGTTGGAGAAAAGGCATTAATTTGGAGATTTGAATAAAAACATTGCTCTTTGTTATCTTGGAACTTAGACGTGTATTAGAATTGATGTTTTATTTTTAAATGATGCACATTATTTTAAAAAGTGTACAGAAGTGATAAACATAAAAAAGTGGTTTGCTCTGGGTGGTAAGATAATGGGTCATTTAATTTTTCTTCTTAATACCTTTATATATTTTCCAAATTTTCTGTAATGAATGTTACCATATACATATTCAGAGACATTCATTCAGGAAAAAGCACTTTTAAAAAAAGAATTGTCTGTCATGTTTTTAAAGTGTCATCAATGAACCAAACTCCACCCTACATTTGTTTCTTACTCTGTGTGTGACTTTTTAGTTTTATAAACACTAAAATAACTGGCAGCAACAGATGAAAAGGGTGGTTAGAGGTTACCGCTGGTCACTTGTCCAAGGTCACAGAGCTAGTGAGAGACACCAGTGGGGCTTGAACTCAGGTGGTCTGCCTCCAGGTCTTATCCTCTTTCTTACCATGCCTTTTCCAGCTTCCAGTCTGCATCTGTATGTGGATTACTGAAACCCTGGGATTGGCTCCTCAAACATTGCTTTCTTATCCAATTTAGTTCAGACTGATTGTATACTGATGCCAATCTCTAGAGGTTGCACACTGTGACAGCTGAGACTTGACTGGTTAAACACAGCCAATGGTCTTCCTTTGTGGACTGCTTTCCTTTTTGAATAGCACCTCAGGATACCCTCCAGAGAAGTACTTTTGTGTCCTTAACTAAACACTTAATTTTCTGTTAATGAGCTTCATGTAAAACTGGAACTAAAGGTGAGCTGGTTGGATGAGTGCAACAATTAGTTGAGTTGTGTGTGTTAGACACATGTTTTGAGTGGGGTATTTATTTCCAGACTGAGTTTAGCTCAGTAATGTGATAATAGTCTCTCTCAGCCTCATGCCAAAGCCTGAGCCAAGCATATGGATCATCTTCATGGAAAACTTAGGCTGTGATCCACGACAGAAGAGGTAGCGGCAAATTGGCTCCGTTGCTGAGACCTGCCATGCATTGGCAAGATCTTTTTAGGAAAGGCTGGCTGGACACTTGTCCTAGAATATCATGAAGGTGGCTGTTTAAACAACCTTAATTCCCAAACATGACAGTCATAGAATTATAACCTCAGAATGCGAATGGACTTCAGGATAATCCATCCCAACCCCCACCCTATGCAGAAATGCCTAAATAACCCTTGACAGGTGGTCATCTAGTCTCAGAACAAAACCAATAACAGAGACCTCCTCATTATATAAGGAGACCTGTTCCATTTTTTGACAGTTTCATTAAAAAATTCTTCCCTTCTTTACATTTATTAATTGGTTCTCTTCTGCTCTGAGGAGCTATAGACCTTTGCGGTCCAATATGGTAGCCACTAGTCATGTTGGGCAATGCAGCACTTGAAATGTGGCTGGTCCTAATCGAAATGTGCTGTAAATGTAAAATCCACATGATACTTCAAAAATTCAATATGAAAAAATTCTACATTGATTACTTGTTGAAACAGTACTGTTTTGGGTATATTAGGTTAAATGCAATAATTATTAAAATTAATTTCACCTGTTTCTTTTTACTTTTAAATGTGGTGATTAGAAAAATTTAAATTACACATGTGACCAGCATTATATTTCTAGTGCTTAGTGCTGCTGGGTATTACAAGTCTGTACCTCTTACAAGTGGTAGTTTGGAAGACTACTATTGTGTTCCCCTATTTTTTTAGAGTAAATGTCTCAGGTTCCTTCAGATGTTCTTAACATAATTTCCAGACCCTGCATCCTTAAGTTTATTTCAGTTTTGACATTTGGTTAACTACTGTAAACTGAAGACTATAGTTAAGATGTTCCAAGCCCTTTGGGGTTATTATCTCCATTGTTTGATATTATACTTTTGTTAAAGCACATACTAGTAGCATGCAGTAGTTTTTATGGTGGTCCAATTCTATATTCAAGAGTTCTTAACTTGAGATCTGTGACCCCTGCTGGTCACAGATGAGTTCCTGCTGAAATTGAATGACTAGGGCCATTTCATCTATGAGATAGTGTTTAGCTTTTATAGATTTTTAAAATATATTTTATTGATTTCTTACAGAGAGGAAGAGAGAGGAATAGAGAGTTAGAAACATCGATGAGAGAGAAACATTGATCAGCTGCCTCCTGCACACTCCATACTGGGTATGTGCCCGCAACCAAGGTACATGCCCTTGACCGGAATCGAACCTGGGACCCTTGAGTCCTCAGGCCGACGCTCTATCCATTGAGCCAAACCGGTTAGGGCACTTTTATAGATTTTCAAGAGATCTGAGACCCAGTAGATTGTATTAAGGCTGCACTCTACTGGGTCTCAGATTTTTTTTCCTCACAAAACTACTTTTAATCTCAATCTCTCATACTCCCACACTTTTGCATTTGATTTTTTAAATGAATGATTTTACATTTATCCATATTAAGATTATTCTGATTCATGCCAGCCTGTTCTTTTAGCTTATCAGGATCCTTTGCCTCTCTTGGTTCATTTGACATTTAATGAATTAGGCTTCTCTCCCAGCTTTGTCACACCTGCAGTTTTGATAAGCATGTCTTTTGTGTCTTCATCCATCATTGAAATTTTGGACTGGATAAGCCAAAGATAGCACTTGGGAGTCTGCCATTGTGATTGCCCTTTGGGTAGGCAGTGATTCATCAAGCAGTCGACATTCCTTGGGTAAAGGTATTCAACCAGCAACAAATCTACTCTACTGTCATTTGTGTCATTCTTGTCCACAGGATGTCAAATTCTTTGCTGAAATCAAGATATATTTTTGTTTATGATATTCCCCTCTTTTCCCCAACCTGTAAAACTGTCAAAGAGGGAAATGTGACTGGTTTGGTGAAAGATTGATTTTGGAAACCTAGACTGGCTCCCAGCAATCAGTGTTCACTGGTTTTAAAATTGTTTATTTCAGAATGTTACTAGAAGTTTGACATTAAACTCATGACTGAAGTGTTTGGAATCTATCTCCATTCTCTAACATCTTTCTGAAAATTGTAACAATTGTCATGCTAAAGGCTTGGTTGAAAATTAAATTTACATTGGATTGAAAATGGGAAATAACAGGCTTTTAAGTTAGCTGAGCCACACTAGTAAAAGTTGATGATGAATAATGATGCATTAAGGTAAAGGATAAAGTTATGTGATGCCAGGAGCCTAGATAATGACACTATCGATGACTCCAATATGTTCTGTCCACCAATTAAACCATTTGCTTCCTAAAAAGCAATTACATTTGTTTATCACAACTTGTTCTTGGTTGGCTCTTAATTTTTTTTAAGGTTTTGGAAGCTATTGTCTTTGAGATACCCATAGTTTATTTTGTTTTAAAGTCTAGAGCAGCTAAATGTCGTAAACATTTCTCTTCTTTCAGAAAAGGTAGATGTCAGGATGCTTTCCCTGCTCAACCGTCAGGAGTTACTAAGAAAGACGGTTTGGCTCTCAAAGATCCGGGGCCAGTGGTTCCCACACAAGAGTCACCTGGAAGTTTTTTAAAATCCTAGTGTCTAGGTCACATCCCCAGAAGTTTGGATTATTGGCTTGGGTGGAGATGGACGTCAACTCGTTAACAAAGCTTTCCAGGGGATTCTAATGTGTAGCCAATGTCAAGTAATAATTCTAGGCAAGTAATTCTCCAAGTGGAATTCCAGACCAGCAGCATCAGTATGGCCTGGAACTTGTAAGAAAGGCAAAATTTCAAGCCACAGATCTATTGAGTCAGAAACTGTAGAGGAGAAGATCAGGAATCTGTGTTTTAACAAGCCCTCCAGGTGCTTTTTGATACACAGGAAGGTTTGGAAACTACAGCTATAGGCTTTCTTTTCTCCCAGAAAAAAGCTTGCCCTGTCAAATATTATTGAGCCTTAAACATGTCTGGTCTGAACGCCTTAGAGCTCTCTAAGGCCAAGTTGGCAGGTAGGCTGTGTAGAAAGCTTTGAGCACTCGGTTTCCCTCTGGGCCAGTGAGCTTTTGAGCCCTGGGCTGATAACAGGTCTCCCTGTGACAGTGCTGGATTCCTGCAGAAGCAAAAACAAAGAAAGAATACAACCCTGGATGTTAAAATGCAAATTTTACAGCCAACTCGGGCACTTTAGGAAACAAAGTGTAAACATCAGCAGACAGTCAGACATTGGTGACCCAGCTTAGGTATCGTGCTCCGGGCACAGACGGTTTGGGAGCAACTCTGGCCCAGCCCTGCACTGTCTGTGGCTGCAGGACTTCTTGGCTGGCACTGGAGGAACTTGTAGCCATGTTGGCTCCTCTTCTTTCTGGCAGTGTGGCCTTGAGTGGCTCACGTAATTTATTTGAACCCGTTACCTCATGTGTAAAAATACAGGGAGCAATAATACCTACCTCCTGGGGTTGTTCTGAGGATTAATTGAGATACTATTTGTGGAAATACCAAGTAGGGGGCATTCTTTTACCCTCCTGTGCATCTGCTACCAAATTATAGTGTCGTCTTTTGCTAGTTTTTCAGAACTAGGGCTCAGCAAAACTATGGAGCAGAACATTTGTGCACAGAGCCTCATCAAATCCTGGTTCCAGAAACTTTCTTTTTCCCTCATGGCATCCTCCTTCCTCCTCCAGCTGGGGCCTGGATCTCTCTTTACCCTTCTGGAATTCACTTTCACTTATCCATCAGTTAGAAGACAGCCAATCTTCTAATTAAGATTAGGGTATAGTAGTAGTACTATAGTAGTACTTAATGTGTTCGTGTTTCCAGAGTTAGCTGCAACTTAATAGTATTTAAACATCGTTTAGCTCTTTAGGAGGGAAAGGAACCCACACACATTGAGTGCCTTCCTCAGAACATTTTTTGGATTCACACTCATTAATCCTCAGAAGAGACACTGCTATTATTCTCACTTCAAAGGCAAGGAAACCAAAAAAAGTGGAATTTCAAAAACTCAGTCAAACTATTGGGAAATGGAATATTTTTTCTAGAACCACCTCAAAATATCACATAGGTTTCAGACTTTGATTCTCCATAGGGTTAGCATAGATTATTGACAGAATCAAATAGAAAGGTTTGTTTTCAAATCCATGTTATATCTCTGCCTCATAGCAGGGCTTTAAAACTATGGAAACATTTCTCTACTCTCATGGTTGAATAATACCCAATATACCTAGCAGAATGAGCTATGTGGTCAATTCCTAATAAATTCTGACTTTTTCTAAAACCAACCTAAGATCATTACTCCAAAGTACAAAATAGAACTGTATCAAAGTTTCTATTTTCTCCCAGGGAGGAAATTGGTAGTGGTTGAATTTTGCTCACCTCTTGTTACACTACTATTTCCAGTGGTTCTCAATCTTCTTAATGCCGAGACCCTTTAATACAGTTCCTCATGTTGTGGTGACCCCCAACCATAAAATTATTTTCGTTGCTATTTCATAACTGAATTTTGCTACTGTTATGAATCATAATGTAAATATCTGATATGCAGGATCTATTTTCATTGTTCGCGACCCACAGGTTGAGAACCGCTGCACGAACATTATAGACTCTGCTGTTCATTGTAGATTGTCACTTCTCAGAATGACAACTCATCTTTTCATCATCTCGTTCTCTCCAAAGCCTCTCCTACCCTGCATTCACCAGAAGAATTGATCCCTCAGCCCTTGCTGGTCCTCCCACAGCACTCATTCATGATAGCACCTAAAAAGAGTCTGTCTCTCCCCACCCCATCCCCATTAAACTACATATTTGTCAAAAAAAGGGGTCACTGTTTTATTCCACTTTGTCCCTTTCTACTGAGTTGTCAAGAGGCGGGAAAATAAACTGAATGAATCCGTGGAAATGGCTGGCTCTCTGAAAGGGAAGAAATGTTGAGAGGAGTGGGGAACAAAGCCTGGGGAACCAAGCAGGGGGTTTTATACTTAAGGTTGAAGCAGCAGGGAGCCATGGTAGAGTGTGGAGTGAGTGGTGTGGAGATGCAGGCAGAAAGAGGCATAGATTGCACAGAATGAACCCGAGAGGCAGAGACCAGCAAGTGTGCCATTGGATACAGACGTGGATACTCAGAGTTGTGCTGGGTGTGAATGCACACTGACAGTGAGAAAGGGCGGACCCAGAGAGAACGAGGACAAGCTGAGAACCTCTTCTAAGAGCCAATTCAGAGGGAGAAAAATATTTCTCTGAAATTTCTAGATCACAAAATTAGCAGAAGAGTGGAAAAATGAGTTGGAAGAGGGTAGCCAATTTGGAGAGTCCAGAAGCTGAGGAAGGAAGTTAGGATCAATTTCGTTAACTGGATTTCTATTTCTTTGAAGTGTCAAGTGTGTGTATAGATCTCTTAAGATTTAAATTTTGCTTTTTCCCAAAAGCATAATGAAAGGGTTTAATAAGCTCATCACTCTTTGCATTTTAAGGAGTCCTTGTTTTATATTCGATCACCGTAAGCTTTAATTCTCTTTGGAAAAGGAATACTTCCTTGGGTCTCATGGGAGCTCTTTCTTGTGGCATTTGCTCAGAGGACCATCTGAGCTGAGTGCTTATTATGAGATCGGGTGAAATATCTTAAGGTTAGCAGGGAGACATCACAGGCCATCCACTGGACACCCTGGAAATGAAAAAGAGGCCAAAGGTCCAGTGTCTTTAACTGGAAAAGTACAACTGCAGAATAACGGTGACAACCCCAGTGTGCATTCTGGCTCATGGAGACAAGCGTATGATATCATAACAGATGAAGAAAAGGCTGCAAATTTGCTTTCAAGACCTGCGGTGGGACAGTTTCACAGTCGTCTTTTGAATGGTATCTGGATTTGTTTCCTATTGCTGCTGTAACAGATTACCATGGATTTAGTGGCTTAACATTATCCCACCTATTCTAATATTGCAGCATTGTGCTTCCAATGAGAGTTCCCACCCTTACCCCTCAGATTGCCAGGCATAAGCAAGCACTAGGATCTCCATATTTGAAAACAGACTATTTCATTTTAAAAAGAACCTTACCTGTTAAAGTAGTTACCTCTCCTAACCTAAAAAACAAGAGAGATTATTCACTTAATGTCTTGGAAACATATGAATGAACATAAGTTCTGTTTACTAGCTGCAGTCTGACAAGGAGATAAATTTAACACAGCAGAGTAATAATCAGAGAGCCAACAGCATACTTGGTGCCAACAGAAAAGCAAGACATGAAAACAAAGCCAGCTGCGGAAGTATTTTCCAGTTTTTATTTTTCCTGTTGAGGTAAATCAAAAGGAGTGTTAGTTGGTGTTTCTATGAAACCCTTTGCCATTGAATGCTGTAATCAATTTAAAGTCAAATTTGTAAACATGTCCTTGTTTTTAAAACTAAAACAATTATATAGAAGAGATTCAAATTGTACTTCTGTCTTAATCTAGAGATCTTTGATATTTCAAATTCACCAAAAAATAGAATATCACTGCTTATATAATTAACATTTCTCTCATTTAAAAAACAACAGTATTAACATTAGTTTGTTTAGAGAAGTATCTTTCAAAATAAAGCTGTATTTTTAAAAATAAGCTCATAGTAAATATTGTAACTCATAGTTTAAGAGAAATTATAATATAGCATTTTAGCACACATACATGTAATATTCAGTGCTAAATTTTAGAAGCATGTATCAAATAGTTGAAAGATAAAAAAGTACTGATGTCCTCTGAAATCAGTTCTTACCTGAGTAGAATTATGTTTTTAAGTCAGGTTTTTTAAAAAAGCATCGAAGATCTTACTCATGGGTAATCACCATTGCTTGTTAACCAAGTAACCATGAATATGATTCCTGTGCAGCTCCTGTAACTAAATTGTTCTCCTTTGAAGCCAATGGAAGAAGTTATTTGCATGAGAGTGAAAAAAAGTTAGAGTATATGGCTTTTGTTTGAATAAAAATATGAATAGCATTAGCCGGTTTGACTCAGTAGTTGGAGTGTCAGTCCTTGGACCTGAAGGTAGAGGGTTTGATTCCTGGTCAAGGGCACGTACCTTGGTTGCAGGTTTGATCCCTGGCCTCAGTCAGGGTTCATATGGGAGGCAACCCATCAAAATGTCTCTCTCTCACGTTGATGTTTCTCTCATGATCTCCCTCCCTTCCTCTCTCCCTCCCTCCCTCCCTCTTTCCCTCCCTCCCTCCCTCCCACTCTCAAAAAAATTAATGAAAAAATATCCTCCGATTAAATATATATATGAATATTACGAAAACAAAATAATAGATACAGAATGTTAGCATTGCAAGGTTTCCCAGATAAAATGCAGTCTAGTGAGTTTCCAGCCCATTCTTTGCAGCCCTATGGCTTCATGGTCATAGTTCCTGGGTGAATCCCAGCTGGTAAGAAGAATCTCCTGACCTCACTTCTCCAAGAAGAGCTCCATTTTATCTGATTCAAATAGTTATATAAACACATCTATATACCTGTCTATCTGCTTACTCTGATCAATCCCCTTGCATCTTACATAATATTGTTGTCTGTTATTTTAAGACTACCTTTCCCCATTTTCCCCATTTAAACATTAATGCTATTGTTCTACATACTGTCCATGTTTGTTTAGATTCATCCACTTATTTGCATTTCCTTGGACCACCTTGCTTTTTGGTATCTTAGACCTTTGTTTTGTGATAATTATCCTTTCTGAAGTGGATTCTTCAAATTTCCTTAATTGAGGGTTCTCTGGCTCTAAACTGCATCACTTTTAGTTTGTGTGAAATGTCTTTATCCTGGTATTTTGCTACATGTAAAATTCTAGGTTGATCATTTCTCAAAACATTTTACAGATTTTATTTCACTATAGTCTTGTCCTAGTGTAACAGTTGTTTTATGGATAATCTTTGTTCCTCTCTATATTTTCAGTATGGCCTTTATGTCTTTGGTGCTTTGCAGCTTTACCGGGCTGGGTCTTGGTGTGAATTTACCCTCCTTGGGATTTGTGCTTTCTGAATTTGAACATTCATATCTCTCATTTGTTTTAAAAAATCCTATGCCATTATTACTGGCCTTTTCTCTAAAATCACCTTCTTGAATTCCAATTAGATATTTATCAAGTGTCTCATTCTATTCTGTTTCTCATAAATATTCTTTCACAGTTATTATATCTTTGTCTCTCACCTTTGTTTTGGTTAATTTCTTGAGTGTTATCTTCCATTTTACCAATTCTTTCTTCAACCATGATTCATCTATTAAATTATCCACCATGCTTTTAAATTACACTTTTAGCTGTTTAAATATTGGGTCCTTTTTCAAATCTGCCTGGTGTTTTGAAAAACCTGAGAAAATATGTTACTACTTTCTCAGGTTTTTAATTCAATATTTATTTCATTAACATTTTATAACTATTTGTTTTATATCCTGTATCATCCATTCTAATATTCAAAATTCTTGGTGGTCTAATTCAGCTGTTATGGTTTCTGCTGATTCTCACATAGTTTTGGATTTTGAGTTTCTATTCAGCTTTATCTGTAGAAACCCTGTAAGACCTGTTGAGAGTGAGTACCTCAGGGACAATCTGTGTTTATCTCTGCCAGGCCCTGGAAGTCACTACCCACGTGGGTCCACATTAGGTTTGTTTCTTGGTTTGGGGTTTTCTGGATTGCACAGAGTCCCAATTTAAACCCAGACCTTCAAAGGACAGTCCTGTGGTTATAAATTGTCAGGGAAGCCTAGCCAGTGTGAGAGGCTCAACGGTTGAGTGTTGACCCAGGAACCAAGAGGTCACCGGTTTGATTCCCAGTCAGGGCACATGCCTGGGTTGTGGGCTTGATCCCCGGTATGGGGTGTGTTGGGGCATGGAGGCAGCCGATCAATGATGTTTCCCTCTCATTGATGTTTCTATCTCTCTGTCTCCCTCCCTTCCTCTCTCTCTTAAAAAAAATCAATAAAAACATACTTAAAGTTTGTTTGTTTGTTTGTTTTTTGGAAAGATGTAATATTCCAACCAAGAACCTAGGTTGAGACAAAGACCTCCTTGCTATTTCCCTTTACGTGGTTTAAATGGGAGGCCCACCCTTCATTATTTTAGCTTTATATGAGGTTTCATTTCCAATTCTCATTTTGCTTAGACCCCAGTGTGGCCAGTAAAATCCAAGCCTCTTGGTTATAAAGATTGGCAAATGCCTACAGGATAGCCATAGATTCAGCTAACACCTGTTTTCCAGCTCTTATGAGTTCAACCATTTGTTTACACTCCCTTTCTTATAGTGCAACTATTAAAAAGATGTTTATTAGATTTCATCAAGCATTTCTAAGCATCAAGTTCTAAATTTTTCTCCAAACAGAAGTTTTTCATTATTTTTCCTGATGAAGACACAAAGGCCCCAGAAAAGTTAATTGACTTTAAAAAGCTAGAGCAACATGAACACTAGACCTGAGCCTCGAACTCCTTGTTCATGCCTTCCTGGTTTCTTGGTCAGTGACTGCTCAAATGCTGAGCCACACCAGCTGGGCTTCCCTGAAAATTTATAACCACAGGCCTTCCTAGTTGGCATTTGTTGTGTCACTCCTAGCAACTCTCGAGATAGCACTGAAATCAGAAGTCAGTCCACCACCCCCCCCCCCATTGTGATAACTTGCTAAAAGAAGGTGAGATTAAATCATTGTCACAAGGCCAGTTGATGTATCACAGCTGTGAGATAAGAAGCCTGTGTCTCTGACTTCCAAGGCTGTAGTGACATGAGCAGGAAATTTAGTTGTAATGATTTCTTCAAGCAGATTCTGGCTCTGAATTTGGGTCTGAGGCCACTAATCAGAGAGAAACTATCTGCAGTTAGTAAACAGCCTCATTTTTAGGATTCAGATGGGCAGAGTTTATCAGCGCCAGGACTTTCTCACATGCAAAAGTCTTAAGTGAAGCACTTCTACTGAACGTTGGGAAAATAAGCATAATTTGAAAGATATGTACATTAGTTATTTATATATTCTTCAAAAAAATGAACTCTATTTGCATCTTGAAAATCTGAGTAATACTAATGTCGCAAATAGCAGAACTTAGAATACGGAAAGCCAATAGGTTTTTGAGATTTCAATATAAAAAAAAGACAAATTAGGAATTTCAGTGTTCCTCTCTCAAATGACTGAGTGTTAACAAGAACCCACCACCACTATCAACAGCAAAATATGTATGTGTACACACACAAATATAGAATAACCTAGGGCTACCAGCTGTGGTTTTGTTTTGCTTCATTCCAAATTCCTAAATTTACATGTGAAATGAAAACATAATCAACATTTAAAAACTGTCTTCAATTTTTATCAATTATATTTAATGCTTCATCTTGTTCTCATGATATTCACCTTACTTAGCCTTTTTCCCCCCAAATTCAAGAAAACCCAAGATGTGGCTTTGAAACTTGCTGTAGAGGGCGCTATTGATATTGTCAACTATACAAAACATTTAAAAAAAAATACATGGTTCATAAACTGTAACCTCTGCTTAGAAGTCATTAGGTTGATATTTGGGAGAATTGAATTAAACCAAAATCCTAAGCAGACTAATAACTATTAAGCTGTTTAATCCTTGTGAAAGCATCCCCCCTCTACTGCTGGTTTTTTTTTTTTTTTTTTTTTTTTTTAGCGCTGAAGTCTGAATGTTCCCTCTCCTCCCCCTCCCCCCTTTTATTATTTAATGAACAATTCCTCTTCTGGTCTGTATTAACAATGGTGCTTGGAACTCGGCATCGATAACACACTGTATGCCCTGTTGTGCTACATGTTGAATGATTTGTGTGTCTTTGAGAAAGTCCAGCTTCTCCTCTTAATCTGGTATCCTGGAGGCTCTGTAATTTACTCCCACAGTTCCCTGCCATAACATATTTCATGTCAAATGGGAGAGTTAAAAAAAACACAACCTCTTAATAGAGATATTTTCAAACAAAGACAGAGGGCAAAGAGGATCTTCTTAGGATATTAAATGAGAACATAACCGTAGCTTATTTTTCTTTTGTATTATTATGAGGCAATTGATGATTGCCTGGGGCTTTGCAGATGAATCAGACTTTTAATAAGTTTCAGTGAGAACACTGTTCACCAACGTAAGTTAATTAATTGCTCTTCTGTGTGGAAGCTCATGTAGATAGTGTTTTATTCTACTGTGTAGATTGTGCATAAAAAGGCACACAATTCTTTACTGCACGAATGCTTATCGGCAAACCTTCACAGAAAATACTATTTTGCTCTTTTTTCTTTAAAAAAAACAGCAACTGTTAATAACCTTATTAAACCAGAAATGAAATACATTACTGATCCCTCTCCAAAAGTGGCACCGAAAAGAAATCTCTCTTTTGGAGGCTCTGCTGTCTTGCATCTGTTGTTTACAAAACTCTTCTTGATGCCAACAGACACCTCTCTCCTTATTACTTTAATCTTGGGGTTTTGGCAGAGGGCTTCTTTTTCTTCTGCATCACTTGGTTGATTTCAAACCAGAAGAGTTCCCTGTCCCATCTTTACCCTGTCTGTATGGCAGCATTATAAGGGGCTGTAAGAAAATGACTTGGAAAGTGTCACTTTTAGTACAGGGTTTTTCTCCTGGTGGCTGCAATTTACATGCCAGGCCCCCCCCCAACCCCCCAAGCCCTCCAGCATTTTATCCATGTTCTGAAGGGAAAAAAAATCAAACAGTTTTCTTAGAGTCTGGAATGCTTTCCCTGGCAATTGACAACAGAGTTCAAGTCAAGTTTATGATTTGGACTCAAACTCAGACTTTCCTTATGCATTTTTAACTCTTTGGAAGATGAGTTGAATATGATATAATATGCATTACATGCCTCCTGTTGTATTTGTTTTATTGTTGATTGAATTTTTACAAGTCTTTGTTGATAACTTTTATTTTTATTTTTTTAATAAACAATCCACTTAGTGTTTCACCCATCACCTTAATGCATTTACTGTTAATTTTTTTTACTTAACAATTATTCATAGTATAAAACAACTATATTTGTATCATCACCTGGCTTTTTTTCTTTCAGATTTAGTACTATATCATAATTTTATCAAAAACATTTTTTCATATGTTGGTGTGTTCTTCAGACTTCTTATAGATTTCAGTAAGTACAATTTTTGTGTGTCCTCAAAAAATTGGACATTGTCCTCATGTGTAAGAAGAGAGTAATCATACCTCTTTGAGAGGGTGATGTGAGGATTAAATGACCTCATCTGAGTAGCCTAGCACAGTGCTGGCATATAAGCACTCAATAGATGTTCCTCTACCTCCCTCTTCTTTCCTTGATAGTAATTGGATTTCATCTGTCTCTAATCACAGGCTATTACATGCCATAGAATAAATATTTTGGAAAATAATTATGTGAGCAAATAAAACTTGTATTTAAAATATTTTCATGCTTTCCAATGTAAATATTACACAAAATAAACAAAATGAGATCAACTGACCATTGAAGAATTTCTCAGTGGAGAATCTGTCACCATGCTATACGATCTACTGGTATAAGGTCTCCTCCAATTCTGGTGGGCAGTCTGTGGCCCTCAGTACCCCTTTTGGTGGCAGCTACCTATAAGACACTTTTTCAACTCACCTGGAGTATTTCCATGGCCTCCAGGAGTGATTGGATGTGGTTCTTCTCATTAAATATCAGAATAATAAATCAACCTTCCATCTCCATCTCCTTGTTTTCTGCTTTCCTACCCTAGTGTTCCTTGCTCTTCACCTTCCCTGTTCTAAGGAGAATTTTTATTTTCTGTGTTTGGGGGTCTGTTTCTCAGTAAGCTTTGCATCCTAGCTAGGGTCCATCCATGGGGCATCCTTCCTTTCCTAATGTGGCTGTTTTAGGAATGTCAAAAGAGTTCTCCCTGTTCTCCATCAGAGGGGCTGCATGAAGGTTCAGGAGATCCTAGCCTCTGGGACTCCATGTAGTTGCCTCTTCTTTGATTCTCCTCAAGTGGCAGGTTCATTATATATGCCATGGCCTTGTGTCTGCAGCCGAGGATTGAATTGGAGGGACTATACCTTATGGATTATGCAGTATTTCTCTTGCAGGGTTTTACCCTTGGGTCTTTGTAATTCTCTGTTGCCCTTGAACAATGATCCTATATAATAAAACCCTAATATGCAAGTAGACCCAATGGCAGAATGACTGGTTGCTATGACGCTCACTGACCACCAGGGGGCAGACACTCAACGCAGGAGCTGCCCCCTGGTGGTCAGTGCATTCCCACAGGGGGAGCACTGCTCAGCCAGAAGCCGGGTTCACGGATGTCAAGCACAGCAGTGATGGCGGGAGCCTCTCCCGCCTCTGCTGTAGGCGGGTGGTAAGGAGTGAGGGGTCCCAGACTGTGAGAGGGAAGTCTGAAGCCAGTAGGTGGACATCCCCCCAAGGGGTCCTGGCCTGAGAGAGGGTGCAGGCTGGGCTGAGGGACCCTCCCCCCAAGTGCACGAATTTTGTGTACTGGGCCTTTAGTGGATCAATATTTTCAGTGCCTATATAATCTTCATAGAATCTTAGAATTTTAGTATAGAGCAGTCTTATAATTTACCTAGTCAAATCCTCATTTTCTAAGGGAAAGGAGGGAGGGAAGGCTGAAGAGAGATTCTAGCTACAGGTTGCCTCCGCCCCATAACTCAGACCTTGTGTGTCTTGTGACACAATTTCAGCTTTGGTGAGTTGAGGTTTAATCTTGCCTCTTTATTTACTTATTTGTCCTTTTGAGCATAGCAATATTTTTCAACCTACAAAGTAGCAATGTTTTTTAGCCAAGAAACATCAAATATTTCTTTTGGGTCTGATACTCCTCTCAGAAATCTTGTTTCCTCAGACTGTATTTCATAAAGAAAGCAACAAGTTTAAAGCTTTAGTTTTCAAACAAGTCTCCTCCTATCCGTTCTCTCTGCTCCATTTCCACCCATCTTCCCACTTATTCAACTTTTCTTGGTCACGCTGCCATTCTGATGATTGATTATGGATTCTAGTCTCATTACTGTTTCTGCTAGATCTTAATTACCCTTCCTCTGCTCTCCTAGTCTCAATGTCATATAAATTAAAGTTGACTTCCTGCTTCCCATCCAATATTTAAAGAGCTTGGAGGTCATTAGTCCCATCCTCACAATTGAAAATCAACAACTATCTGATAGAAAACAGTCTGTTCAAAATAATAGTAGCATCAATGTGTGGGGTGATTATAACTTATGGATAAGAGAAAGGAAAGCATACTTCTGGGAGAAATGGGAGGGAAGAATTGGGAATTCTCTCTTATAAGGTACTTGGACTAGTGTGGAGTGGTATAGTATTAGAGTGAACTTGGATTAAAATGTAAACGTATATTGCAAATCCTAGGGAAACCATTAAGTTTTTTTTAAAGTATTGATATGCTAAGAGAAAATGAATTCATATAAAATGCTCAATTAAAAGCAGAGAAAGCAGAAAAATGTGGAAGAATGAAAAAGAACAAAGGCAACAAATAGAAAACAGTTATAAATATGTAGATATAATTCCAACTACTCAATAATCACTTTAAATGTGTATGGTCTAAATTCACCAATTAAAAGAGAGAGAGACTGTCAGAGTGGATAAAAGAAACAAGAAACCAACCTTAAATATTAAGATGCATATAGATTAAAAGTAAAGGAATGGAGAGAGATATAGCATGCTAGCTCTAACCAAAAGAAAGCTGGAGTAGCTATCTTAATTTCAGATAAATTAGTCCTTAAGACAGGTAACACAGTCTTGTGGAGAGACGGGTGTTAAGATTAGAGCGCCTCGTCTTTCGATATCTGGCACAAACTTTACCCACATTTGAGTATGTGCCACACTATATTTCAGTGATTATGCTGTGCCTGCTGAGTGTTCAGGTCTGATTTGGTTTTACGAAGGGTAGTGTTCAAAAGTTTGTCATAAAAAGAACTGTGTTTGGAAATTTATCTTCTAACCCTTGCATTTTTATTTATTTTTTGTAGAGGAGTCATAAAAGAAACTTTCCTGTTTTACTTTAGCACACCTGTTGGTTTTATACCTTCTTTGAATTAGAGTAACTTTTATGTATTTGGAAATGTTCAAAGTTATTTTATTATGAAAAAATACATCTTATCTTCTCTGAAGAAGGAAAAGGACTACAGTTACTTCTCTGGGGGATTTTAAGAGAAACTATTTGGAGATTTTTAGATGAAATTTACTACCTACTTGAGAGCATTGTCTAAATTTTCCTTGGAAAAGGGCCGATATTAGGCTCTTCTCATGGAAGAAAAACACAAACTCTTTTAAATGATGTCTATTGATCTCACGATAATATTAGATTCCAAGATTCAACTAGCTTGGGGTACTCACCTACTCTCAAGGGGGATAAACCTGTTCCAAAGCAGGATACAGCCATTTCCATTCATGGTCAAGGGCATTTTCTCTCCACACTGGCTTTTCAGTATGAACTTCCCTTTTATACCATCTTCATTCCAGTGACATAATTTAGAGTGGATGAAGATGAACATTTGTTAGGAACAAAGTAAAGGAAGAAAGAGAGGCCCTGCCTTCTCAGTGAGCTTGATATTTCTGTTTTCAGTTTTCCTTCATGCTATAGCCTTGTTGCATGTCCAGACAAAGTTGGTTTTAACCAAGGTTCCCCCCTGCTGTTTTTTTCTAATTGGCTCCATTGGGTAGCAAATACCTGACTTGCACTATTCTCCAGGTTGCAACAGGTTGGTCTACATTGTGTATTACATGCAGTGGGATGTGCTCCAATTACAGAGAATATCCTAAACAGGTCTCGTTTCAATAAAGGTATAAAACTCCTTTTCCTTACTGGGGCCAAGAATCTCCAGCTAAAAGGAGGTAGTCTATAAAATGGTCTGCAGGTAGTCTATAAAATGGTCTGCAAAGTAGGAGTAGGGCAAGGAGTTTCTTTTCCATTATTTATTTATTTATTTATTTTTTACTGTAGCAACTCTAGGCAAATTCCTCAGAAATCAGATTGGCAAGGACAAAGGAGAGGTGGGCTGGAACTCCGGAATTTGGGTTTGCTGAATGCATGCATTCCCTGGCCACGTAGCACAAGTCAATGCCAAGTGCAGAGAAGAAAGATCTCAGTCAGAAGTGCAATGCAGGCACCAGGCAATCATCAGCTCAATAAACTGGTTATTCCACAAATAACCTAGAAACAGCAGGATTGCCAAACAATCTCAGCCTCTGAAACACTTGCAAATGAGCATGACGACTGAGATTTTGCTTTCTTTGTAGCCATACACTGTCACATTTTAATGATGGATTGTAGACATGGGCTTTTGGCAGCAGACTGTAGCAAACATGATTCTACACTTATTTTCTTTTAATCATAGGATACAAAGGCTTATATATATATATGGCACCATGCCCGAGAAAGAAAAATGTGGGATGATGGGAATATACATGTATTTTCTCTTCTTTTTGGATTTAAGGCAGTGCTTTTATTGTCATAAGATACATTATCTTTAGTTTTATTTTAGGTGGTATTTTTGCACCTGTTGGGGATGTTTATAGTAAAATATAAAACTAGCTGGCATAGCAAAGGTATCTAATTCCATAATATATACTAATCTATATCAGTGTCATTTAAAAATGGAAAATTAAACATTTTTTCATAAACAGGTAATATAATCTCTTGATGTCATAGTATAAAAGTAACATGTTATTTCTACAGTCATGATGTCGGGAAGATATTATTTAAGTCTTTAATGGGATCAGAGGCTTCAGTGCACAGGAAGTATATTTTTTCCCTATGTTTTCTATGTCTGCGTTACTTAGTTTAGTCATTTTAATTGCAATTTCTTTTTATTTTAAAATCACAACCATCACTCTTAGATGCTATTATTTTTCCTTCTCTCTGGCAAGTTGAGGAATTCCAGGTGACACAGTAAGAATGGAGCCGTGACTTCTGTATTCTTCTGCTTTGTCCCCATCTCGGTCTACACCTGTCTCCGTTGTCTCTTTGTCCCTTCCCCTCCTCCTTATGCTCTGGACTATTTAGACTTTCTTCATTTCACTGGGCTGTGAATATATAAAGAGGTAACAATCTGGATCTCCTTTTATGAAGACAGATTATACTACATTTTAAATGCCAGGAGGAGGTAGTGAAGACCTGGGGAGGTGGTTAAGGGAGGGGGGGCAGAAGATATATGTAATACTATCAACAATAAAAAGTATATTTTAAAAATAAAAAATAAATAAATGCCACGAGGATATATAGACACTTTTTTGAGGTGTTTTCTCCTTAAGACAGCACCTTGATTGCAGGGTTAAATGGTATGTGAAACCTGATTTCCCGGGAAGAATTTGTTCTAAGATAGCAGCATAATAAGTTGAAAATTCAGAGAAAAAATCCAATATGTGGATTGAAAAAAAAAATCCATAGCTTTGGTTTCGGGCCCATATGTGTGGATGTGTGGCATCCATCAGTTGGATAAACAGTGCCTGGTGGCTGATTTACAGAGTGGTATTCCTCTCTAAAAAGGCAACCACTCTCCCCTCGATAGCAGAATGAGTGATGGCAGCTGTATTCCAGAAGGATCTATTTGGGGAAGCAAAATTTCAGATGGGTGGGGCCTACATAAAGAGATAAGGAGTCGTAAGGATCCCATCTGTTTGGGTCTCTTGGATTGGAACCAGTCTCTGGAGGATGCAGTGCCTCCCTCTCCTTCCAGATGTGAGATATTGAGGATTCGCTCCGAGGAGCTCTGCCATGCCACAGCTGCCCCTGGGTCGGTTTGTTTGGATAAGTGAATCCAGATAGAAACGCGTACTCCTTTTATTTTTATTTTTTAACTGATGCATCAGCTTGATGTAAAACCCCAGCCTTCATGTTTAGCAATTAGAACTGCCACAGGCAGGCTCAGCATTGGTAAGTCAGCAGTGCCAAGGCTTGACTTGTGCCCAGACAATCCACCTTTGCCATAAGCCTTCCATTCTTCTGGAAGATTTCTGTGGCTGCTATTCCTTTGCCACACAGCCCCTACTCACAAAAAGAACACACTAAAACCTGAGTTTACTGAGTTGTGCAATTAAGGACAACAAAGCAGTAGACCCTGGTCTTTAAGCCTTTGGGCTTTAACCTTGGGTTTCATGAGTTCAAATCCAAGTTCTGGGGGTTCTGGGGGAGAGGAAATAAGTAATTGTTTAATGGGTACAGAATTTCCATTTGGGAAGATGAAAAAGTTATGTGGTGATCACATAACAGTGTGAATGTACTTAATAGACACTGAAAAATGGCTACAAAGGCAAATTTATTGTTACCACAATAAAAAAAGATAAAGAACTCCCAGTCTCCTCATATTAGACAGATAGGCATGTTACTGCTCCTCTCTCTAATTCAGATTCTTCGTGATATATATAGCAATACTAGTTCCACAAGGGCATCCTAATTGAATGAGATATGTGGGACAGACTTTATTGATTCATAATAACCAAGGTTTGCTGTTGTTATGGTGATTTGTGAGTGCCACTTCTGTTGTTAAAATCACTTATATTTGTGGTATAGTTCTCCATTTGTAGGATTCTCTGTAGAAACCACCAATTTCAGTTTTGCATGTAAGATAAACTTTCATTGGTTTGACATCTCATGTCTGACTTTAGTTACTCTTAGAAGATGCCCCCTTTGATAAGGGTTTGGGGAAGGAGCCACTCTCCCTCATTGCATGTTGGACAGTCAACTGGTAGTACCATTCTGGAGGACTGTCAAGCAATCTGTATCAATACTTTAACACATGCATAGCCTGTGACCCTGAGATACCGTTTCTATGAAAAGTAGTCACATGTGTATATATAAGTAGATGAACAGATGTCCATAGTAGCAACGATTATAATTGCAACAAATTGGAAACTACATGAATACCCTATCCATTCATCGTGAATTAACTAAATCCAAACAATGGAATCTTATAAAGCTATGAAAAAGGATGATGCCATATTATAGTAGTCCCCTGGACAGATGTCCTCAATAAATCATAAAGTGGGAAAAGTCACTTTGAAAACAGAATATATAGTTTGATCACATTCATGCAATTTAATGTTAATATAATTTCTGGAAGGATATCCATCAAATATTAATAGTTGTTTTCTCCAGATGGGATTATAGGGAGAAATTTACTTTCTATTTCAAACACTTCTGTTTTACTTGAGGTTTTTACAAGCATATATAACTTTAACAATCTGTATAAACAATAAAAATATTTCCATTAAAAAATTGAAAGCGTGACCATGACGGGCCTCTTCTGCTATGGAAAGGAAGAGCAAGCCCTTGTATTTTCTCAAGGTGTCATACAATTTAAACCTTTTCATTTTTACATAGCATCCTCCAGGTCTGAGTCCATCAAAGGGAAATGGATGAGCAACTATTGCAATGAAAGAAGTAAATAGGGCTCCAGCAATCTTAATGGTCTTTGCATTTGTCTTCCTCTGGCAAATTCAGTAGTGTTTTGAGTATCCCTCCAGCCTCCACACCCACGAGCTCCACCTTCTCTACCTTCTCTGATATGTCTTCTCAGTGAGGCTAAGGTCAAAGAGCCATGTTCAGCAGCCCACTGTTACAGTAAGTGTTCAGGGCAGCTGCTGCTTCTCTAGACCACACTTCCCCCAACACAAACATGGCTGTGATGTGCCTGAATTACCAGGATTTTGCTAGGCAGGGCCCTCTTCTTCATCAAAGACGTCTATTTTCCCCTCGGCCTATGAAGGGACACACTTCCAATAAAAATATTACTGAGAAGCACAAGAGTTTTCAAACTTTGTGTGTGTGCGAGTGCACACACACGTGGGTGAGTTTGGCAACAAAACCAAATGATGTTATGTAGAAGGGTGAAAGGAGAGATGGAGTGTCTTGAAATAAATGCCGTAGCAGGATGCAATGGGCAAAGGGGATTCTAGAGTCAGAACGAGGTTTGAAACCCAGCTGCTTCATTATTAGCTGTGTGACCTTGGCCAAATTACTTAGCCTCTCTGAGCTTCAATACTCTCCTCAATAAAACGGGAGTAATTACACCTTTCACCAAGAGTTGTCAGGATTAAATGAGGTAAATATACATAATGGGCTTGAACCAGAGCTGGTGCTCACAAATAACAGCCTTCTCTCCTTCCCCTCAGACTCTGGCATGGCATGAAATAGCCAGAGCAGTCCTGCAAGTAGACGGGTTTTCTAAACAGCACAATGTCCCAGTGTCCTGTTAGTACTGGATTCTCTTTAAGTGTCAAGTAAAGGCACTGTTGTGAAAGCCATAGACAAAATATTTTATACCAGGGTGGGGGAAGAGGGAGGGGGATGGGAAAGCATTATATTTTGACTCCCTTAGTGGGTAATTCTCAGGATTCAAGTGAGGTTGAGAGGAACTTTCCATGTTTTAAATATTCTATATCATGTAAGAATGAGGAGGAATCACTGATCAGTTAGGTTTAAAAGCTACTGAAATTTTCAAGAATCATTCAAATAAGGTACTTATAAATGCCCCTAAAGAGATGAGAATAACCTTCCACGTCAGCAGTACATGAGTTAAACATGTGGTTAATGATGATATAAAAAGAGGTGGTATGTGAAATATCAGTTCATGTGAGGCCACACTCAATAATAATTTATGTGATATCAATAATGTTTTAGTCTAGATGAACCTTCCCTATATATAAAACACTCCTAATTACTGTAAAACTGTTACTTTCCACTTACCATTGATCTTAAGGAAATGGCTAAAAATTTTTTGGACTGTGCTGACACAGCACTATTATTCTGGGTCATTATTCAGAGCAGGTGTCAATCTCTTTCACTTAATCTAAAGGCAGGAAAAAGAAGGAGTAGGTTCTTTCTGTTTAATCGAGGAGAGGAGAGGAGAGGAGAGGAGAGGAGGGAAAACACATTAAGATAAGTGCAACTTTCATAAGGATGTTAACACTTTCATATTCTTTGGGATAGGTGAAACGTATGATTTTCAGCCAGGTTCCAGAGAAAACATTACATCTTAGAAGAGAGAGAAACTTCGCTGGGGCCATAACTAGGGGTTTAACCACAAACCCAGCAGCATCTGTCCCATCACTACTGTTAAATCAGTTAAGAAAAGCCTTAAATGATGTAAGTAGAAGGGCGATGTAAGTAGAAGGGACAAGGACAGGTTTGCTCAGGGGATGTGTGTCTTTATGAGGCAGCTAGAGGGTCCTATTTTTTTAGTGTTGCAGGCAGCAGACTCTTCCCGTTCCCTCCTCAGCTTCCTCTCAGGTCGCTACCCATCTATGAATTTATTAAACCAGAGTCACTCAAAGTGGGGTCCCCCGGCACCTGCATCAGAATCACAAATGCAGAATCCTGGACCCAATGCCAGACCTTTGAACTGAAATTCCTGGGGAAGTCGGACCCAAGAGACTGATTTCAACAAGTTGTCCAAGTGCTTCTTATGCTACTAAGTTTGAGAACTTCTGTGGGAGCCTAGGAGACTTTTTTTTTTAATCTCCTCAGCACTCAGTAGACCTGCTAAACTTTGTTGAATGTTGGAGAAATGACTAGATCCAAAGAAAGAGGCTAAAGTATTTATCCCCATCTGAGGATTCCTGGAATGGTTCTACTCGGGCCTGATATTCAGTAGGTAAAACTAGTAAGGCTGTATATTTGTTAAAATATTAAAATTCTTCTAGAGAGGTTAGGAAATACCCAGTGCTCTGACCTCTGTGCTATCCACTGGCCCAGCAGTCCTGGCCTCTCCCTTACACTGCCCCATGATCCAGCAACTAAAGGGTTAACCACCTAGCAGGGGTCCCATCTATTCTCATTGGTCAGTACAGATGCCAGTCAGCCTCTCTATAAGTCCAGCCAATGTGGTGCCTTGGGAAAAGGAGCTTGTTCCTTGCCTGTGCCCCTACCCTGTGGAAGGGGGTGATGTAGATGTGGGAACATCTTAGAAGGGTGGTACCCCAGACAGTTTACCATGACTCTAGTATAAGGGTGCCTGTCTCCACATGTCACCCAGGCCATACTGGGCTGAGTCCTAGTAAGTAAAATGGCATTTCTGGAGGTGGCGCTGGTACCCAGGGGGCAAATACCCCAGGTTATGGCCACCATCAGCTGAGATACTCCTAGAGATGCCCTTGCATGGCTGCTTCTTGGAATTGCACCATCCATGGGATCTTGGCTCTGAGAGATCTTAGAAGAGACTGGATGAGCCCAAGGCATGCAGGAAATTAGAGCTTGCAAACACGAAGACTCTGTTGGCATGTTTTTACAGGTGAGAGCCTGCTTGGTACAGATGGTGCATGCAGGGGTTAGTGCGGGGCTGGGAGAGGTATAGGGAAACATACTTCTTTTCTTTATTTGGGCAAGTTTGCTAAAATCACTGAATGCCCTCCTATTATAGCATTAGCCACATTACTTTCATTAATAAAAATGAGGGCAAGCACTTACATAGCACAGTTCTTAACCCACTTATGTTACTATTATCACCACCATTCCTATTATGTAGATGAGGAGACTGAGACTCAGAGATTATTTAAAACTCAAGCAACAGAGCCGTGTTTTGAACTTAGGCAGCCTGACAGTAACCTACTGATTATCAAATAATTGGGGAAGTCATTGGAAAAGTTTCATGTGTATTTCAGACAGGGGCATTGTTTACCTAGTGACAGCATGTCAAACAAAAGGTTAGCAATAATTTTTAAAGATCAAGAAGTGGTTTGGGTAGTATTAGAAATTTATGAACTACTTGCATTAAAACTATCTATGTGTTTATGTTTAGAGAATACTGGGGATTAAATGTTTTACGCTTATTTGTTGATTAACTACTTAAAGGCTTTTAAATATTTGATGATCACCTTGGCTTTGCTTATTCAATTTTCCATTCTATTCCTTTGGTCCTACTTGTCAGCTGATAATAAAAGGTAAACTCTCAGACTGAGCTCTGATATATTGAGCTGTATTCCTTTTCTGCTTCACATTTGGTCTTCCACTGTCTCACACTTTTTCTTTGAGGAACAAGGAGGTAGATACCTGCTTTATGTGGAAAATTCTGTCCTGGTAATTGAGTGGGAATGTGAGCAAGGGGGCTGTTCCTCAGTATATTGTTGCTTCCTTCTGTAAACCCAGGTAATTGAGCTGTCATATTTAAAGTTTTATTGGTTAAGATTCAAGTTAGGACGGGTGCCCTTCTTCTGCAAGTTCCTTCAGTGCTGTTTGTGGAAAAGAACAAATAGAAAACTCTGAAGTGTTCTGAATAAGGCTGTGAGAAACGAAGTCATTGGTCTCTATGGTCTCAAGGAACACTGAAGGGAAGGGAGTTGTTTAAACACTTAAAAACGGAAAGGAAATACAAATGCCAGCCTGTGGCTCTTCCATATATTATGTCAAAACCAGCTCAGAAGTATGTGACAATCCAGGCACAACATTACAGTTTTTAGCCAGTCCAGTCATGATTCTCCGGTGAACTGCACAGTCATGGTTATGATGCATTGGGATGAGAGGTGCTATATAAATGTCAAATGTTACATAAATGTCAGGAATAATTATTGTTAGTTAATGGGGCTTAACTGTTCCTAAGCAAAACTTCGACTTCCATCCTTAGCAGAAATTCTAACCACCAAAACTCCAGGAGCAGAGGGTTCTAGAAAGGAGCCCAGTAGGGGTCTGGGGCTTAAAAATGGGTTGGGGTGGTACCAGGGCCTCCACTTGCTCAAGTGACTACAGGCAAGCCCCTCACCTCTTGGAGTCTGCCTCAGCTCACCTGTAAAATGGGGATAAACATAGCACTCGCCCCACTTCTTCTTGTGCTGGGTTGTTTTGCAAATCAAGGGAGTTCATGTGGGCGTGAGTGCTTTGCAAAGTGCGAGCTGCTGCAGGATGACAGGTCGTCTGGAATGGGCTGGCATTTAGCCTGTGCCTTCCCCTGGAGCCCGCCTCACAGGGAGAACATCTAAATGGAAATAAAGCTGGAAATGGTGGTGGTGACTGGCCGATGCTGAGAACGCCAGGCTCCTTCTCTCTGGGAGTTGTCAGGAAGATACCGCAGACCAGGCGCCCGGATCCTGCCTTCTGGCTCTGGCTCTGCCACTTGCCAATCTGTGGCTCTGAAGTGATCGCCAAGGGCCGTTCCGGCTCTGACGCTGAATCTAAATCAGGCGCATCACTTGGCTCTAGCTGTGATTCACCTTTCGCCTCCAAAAGGAACTCTTCTTCCAGCTTCTCAGAAACACGAACGGGGTGGGGGGGGGGGAGGGCGGCTTGGAAAGGGTGGGTTCTTTGTATTCCATGTGAGTGGGCTCAATAAAGTAATACCCTTGGGTGTGAGGTTGGGTGGGGGACAGTTAAGGAGTTTTGAGTGAGTGCTCTGAGAAGCCAGGATTCAGGGAACACTGTAATGGGGTCACGACTGTCGCAGTTATAAAGGAGCTGGGCATCTGCTGGTGACGGAAGAGGGGAGCATCTTGCACTTAATATTCACAGAAAGTCTTCCCGCCCCCCGTCAGGACCCTGTCTTCACCTCTCCCCGACCCCCACCCCCACCCCTTTCAAATGCTACCAGGCCCCTCCGTGGTCCTGTCTGAAACCCTGAGGATTGTTTCCAAGCTGACTCACACCACTAATGTCAGGGAGCCCTGTCACAGGCGCTGGGCTCTGCAAGCTGTTGCTTGCGCTGCCGCCGCGCTCTCCAGCGGGTGCACCAGGGTCTGCTCCTTGGGGCGGGGTCAGGGCGGGGCAGGGGCGGGGCCCGCCCCCTCAGCGCGCCAGCCCCGCCCCTTCTCCCACCCCCGCGGACCGCAATGATTTAGAAGTTCAGGAATCCCACGTGACGTCACCGGGGGGGTGATGTAATGCACTCTAAATAGAATGTATTGTAATCTTTGCTCAGTCCAACGTGGTCCCTTCAACCGGGCTCTGCTCTTGCCTTCTCCACACTTGTTTGGTAAGTTCCTAAAAATACGGCTGGGCCACTTCTGGGGCTTTTGCATTTGGCCACTTTTGTTGCACTTGCCTAGGGAGCCATCTCGGGAGTGTACTTGTTTGCAGGGGTTGGTTCTTGGCAGCAGCCGTGAGGTTACTTGGTCCAATGGGCAGGTCACAGGGCAAGGAGTAGGAAAGATGCGAAGCATTTTTTTTTTAGAGGGTGATCTGTGTTTGTACCAGAGGGAAGTCTGGCCCAAAATGCCGGTGAACGGACTGTGGAATTCTCCTGTGTCCTGAGGCCAGCCCAGAGACCCCACGTCTTGTCCATCCCGGAGCGCGTCTTGGTGGCCGGGGCGCCATGCGACTGGAGGGATGCTAACGTGGAGTGAGCAGTGTCCGCCTGGCGTGCGTGCGTGTGTGGGAGCGTGCGTGTGTTTCCCTAACACGGGGAACAGTTATGAATCGGGGGTGTGTGTTTGCCTCCAGAGACCTGGCAAGGTGCGGAACCCTCCAGAAGTGCGGTCAAGCGGTGGCAGCGGCGGCGGCAGCGGAGACGGCGAGCCAGGAACCTTCCCCCGCGTCCCCAACCTCCCAGCGATGCGGTCGAACCCTCGGAGAAAGTTTGCAAACTTCCAGCGGGCGCGGCGAGGACGCCGGGTCACCTAGCGGGTGGACAGGCGGGTGCGCGGGGGCTCGCTCCCTCCTGGGTGCCGAGCCTGCCGCTGCCACCTCTCCTGCAGGGCTGCCCGCGGCCGGTGGGCACACGGCCCTGGAGAGGACGTCGCTCTCGGAGGGCACTTGGCTCTTAGAGGCTCCGGGCGCGGAAGTCTCGAGAGTGGCCAGGCTCTGCTTGCGTTCACTCCTCCAGCCGCTCCTGCCGCCCTCAGTTCCATGCTCGCTGGCATCACTACCTCTTCCCCGCCGCTGCCCCAAGTGACAGCTGCCGCTTTTGCCGCGGCGCGGGGGCAGTTCACGGCTGCGGAGCCTCTACGCCAGATTCTCCGGGGAACCGCTTAAACTTTTCACAAAGTTCTTAGAGGGGCAAAACGTGTGAAGGAACCAAGGAGATGTCTCCCGCCGGCTGTATCCCGCTTCTTTGCCAAAGATTTGTTGGGAGGGGGTTGGGGGGATGAGCTAGATAAAGCCCAGACCTTGTCATCCCCCTCCCCAACTTTCCCTGAATGGGTGCCACCCCCACTTGACGCTTGTTCAAGGCCAGGACTGGAGTGAGCTGCTTGTATATTTTGTCAGAGTCCGCAGAGTGTGTTTGATTTTTACTTTTCCCTCCCTCTGACATGTGTCAAGGAATAAAGGCTGGATGCACATCCGTTACGTCATTCTGCTGGCCAGTAAGTGTTTGATTAACAGCTTCAGATATTCAAGGGTTGTGGGGGCTTAGAAATGCTGACAAAGCAATTCTGCTTTCCACCCCCAGCCCCCAACATACTTGTACAATCGCCAGTTCCCTGGGCATCTTTATTGCCCGCTCCTCCTGGACCCTCCTTCTCCGCCCCCTCTCCCGCCCACACCGTTACCACTCTGGCCCCGCCTCCGCCTTTTACTGCGTTTCCCCGGGCGATCACTGTCCCTGGAGTGTGGGTAAGAGCTTCTGGTGTCTGAGGGGAGCATGGTACCTGATCAGCACAGGCACAATCTGGCCTTTTCTATTATTTAAGAAAGGCACCAGCGAGCCCTCTTCTCCAGGGCGAAAATGCGCAGCCCTGATCGAAAAGGCATCTCAGGAAGTGTTTAGAGACATTATGATAATACTGTGTCCCTGTGGTGACTTAGGAAAACAACACACCCATTGCAAACAAAATAATTTTACATAGCGCCTTTCTCCAACTGCTCAGTGCAAGAGAGAAGTAGTGAGGATGCTGACTAAATCAAATTTAGCTGAAAGGATCAAGATTAAATGTTTCATTTCCAAAGTGAGGGAATGAGCCCTGGAACCCAAAGTAACATGTAATGAATTGCTGTGTTTTTTTCTCTTAAACCTTCCATTTCTATATTTAAAGAGGAAGTTAAATACCTAAGTTATTGAATTGAGTCAGAACTAAAAACAACTATATGTGACATGCTTAAGGGATAAAAGTAAAAACTCTTGGGGTATGTGTGGAGTAGAAATAAAAAAATTACTACCAGGGTTTTGGATGAAAGGGCCTGTGGGTTTGGGTGCTTTCTGATTTGGAGTGGGTCAAAGCTAAATAAAGGAACATTTATATTCTGAGTATGTGGGGTCTTCTTGAAGGACACATGTTGGGTTATAATCAGATCTACTGTCTTCAAAGTGAAAGCCATGCTATAGAGTAGGCATTTGTGAAACTCCTGTCTGGGGTCTAATTGACAATCCTGCCCCAAGTTTGGGGCTGTATTTATTATTTATTTCCATCTAGAGATGAAATAGTATAACCCTCACAAAATGCATGTGCATCTAAATGTTAAACTTCTTGTTTGTGATGCACTGACCTAAAGGGAAAAATGGCCTGGGTCAGGGACACTGAAGAGTGTGATTAATGATCAGTGATTTAGTGATCAGTGATTAGTGGTTTTATTCAAACTGTTACCTCTGACCAGAAGCACACATCAGAGGATTAACAGGCTCTTTAGATAAATGCTCATTAGTGGAAGGGGAAAGGCAAAGATAATAGGCATGCACCCAGGGACAACTTTCGAAGAAAATCATTCCCGTCTTCAGAATAATAAGCTCTATTAACAGAAAGCCCTTTTAATTTAAAACTTGCTTTTATCTTGTAAATCAAAGTTAGATGTAAAAGTTTGTAGTGCCATTATAACCTAAATTTTCCCATATCCTCTACATGTGGATTATCTCAGTAGTGATATACTTTTTTATTTAAATAAACAATTGGACCTTCGGAGCAGCTGAACCCTGACAAGTCCTTAACTCCCAGGGTTTGAAGGTGTCCCCCCTTCTGGAATGGAGAGTGCCGCTTGCTAACTAGATGGCGCACTGTTATTTGGCGTTCTGTGCTGTGCAGTTCAGGAGCCTAAGCGAGCAAGTAGCTGCTTGCGAGGTGTTCTTCAACACTTACAACAAAGTTGATTCTGTGTAGGGTTGGAGGCTAGACAGTTCTACAAGTTTTTAGTCACATTTTCCATGTTGGTTAAATCTAGGGAGTTAAAGGCTACTGGAAAAATTAGTCTCATTACTAAAAGAAACGTAGAGAACGAGGGAGGAGAGGAGGTACGAGAGTCCAGGAGGTACCTCTGAATTGCAAAAGTGATTGTAAAATACCAGACCTGTTCTTTTTTACTAAGGGCTAGTTTCACAATCTTGTGTCTGAAATACTGAGGCAAATACTCAGATTTATTTTCTTCCTAATCTTGCTGGTGAAAAAAGAAGTTACTAGAGAGAAAGGAAGAAAAAAACACACCTTGATTTGGTGACTGCAGGAAGCAACACGTTGCTGAATTTATTCTACAGATAATGGTAAGATGCTGTTTATTATGCTTATTAAGCAGAAAGGGAACTTTGCAGTTTGGTTAAATGAAGCCAGTCTTTGTTTTTTCATAGATGGAATTCAGAAATGGGATTCGTCTTTTGCACTGAATATTAATGTTGCTTTTGTCAGTTTCCTGGGACTTGGTAGCATTTTGTGTGGAAGGGTGTGTGTGTGTGTGTGTGTGTGTGTGTGTGTGTGTGTGAATAAGACCATTATTTCCTGGGTAAAATAATGTTTATGAGCATGTTTATGTATCAGGTAAGAATTCCCTTATTCTATGAACTTTTATGAATCACTATAATAAGTACTTAAGTTTTAATAAGGAAAGAGTTCTTAAAAAGGGAGCCTAAAAATTAAAAATAAAGCAAACAAACAAAAAAAAAGATTCTCCACATTCCAACCTAGCTGTGTATTCCATGGAAGAAGGGTGCTAACAACTGAATATCAGCTATTAGTTTAGTTTTAAAACTGAGAAAACAGTGAAAGAACTCACCTGTGCCTCCCTATAAATGTTCCCATTTTCTTTGCTTGTAGCACTTAAATAAATCTGTTCTTTTGAAATCCTGACTGATATAGCGATTTTTATTTTCCAACTTGACTCAGAGTAAACACATTTGCTCAATTGATAGTATCTTCAAGCCGACTGTTTTTAAATGTAAATTGCTGATATCCATAAATTGCCTAGAAATTAGAAGTCAGCTGTGACCTCATGTAGTTTATATATGAGCAGATAGTTTGTTAGAACATTTCCACCAAAAGAGTGAAAACTGTGCCTTTACTTCTGTATCTTTGTGGTATTGCTGCTTTTTTTGAATAGGTGGTTAAATGAATGGTAGTTTGTCCAGAGACTTTTCCTTCATAGCTTTTCAATGACAGTGAATTGAAGATTTTCATGATAACTACTTGTCAGTTTTCCACACCACAGGTTCAAAACCAATTAGTCATGGACTTTCCATGGCTATTTGTACTGAAGTCAAGTTCTTGGTCCCCTGATTTCTTATTATAATTTACTTTTTAGCAATGATGTATCACCGTTCTACAGCCTTTCCCTAGCATTGGCATTTGCTTCTTATTAAGTTGAAAATTATTTTGTGTCTGTGGGGGTGATGCTGGCTGGATCCCTAAGATGTGAACTTGGTATTTGCTGTTGGTTTTCTTCTGGTTGTGTTGTTAAATTAAAATTAGGGATTTGAGTGGACTGATTATTTTTGTCATCTTTTCTTTTTTTCTTCTTCTTCACTTCAAAGCATTGCTGTTAGTCACAAAATTAATGTGATCATGCTGGTGTTTCCCATCTATATGCTTCTTTTGCTTCTTACAAATTGGATTTCTACAGCAATTTAAGATCTTTTTTTAGAGACAGTTTTCTTGGATGAAGATGGAACAATGATCTCAGTCAATTCATTATCTTGTCCAGCTTGACTACCAGCTGTATTATGGGAATCAACCAATGCTTTTATAAATTAGTGTTTAAAAATTCAAATCTAGGGCTATTTCTTTGAATCCTATTTGAGAAAATTATACAACTGAGATAAGGTAATAAATGTGTGTGTGGGGACAATAGCCTCAAATATTTAAGTGTGAGAAAGAAGCACCTTAAGATATGCTAAGCAGACTTAAAGAACTTTTTTGTGTTGCTATTCATACACTAAATAAGCTATATTGCAGCATTACTTTAAAAAGAAATGCTGGCACTTTAAAAATGACATCATGGTTAATGTTTTCACTAAAGAGTTCTTACATTTTGGATTAGGGAAAAAATGGGCAATTGGTGTTTTTTGATGATCCATTAGTATTGCTTTGTTGGGAGAGAGAGAGAGACAGACAGAGGTAGAATACTTTTACAAGTTTCTAGATTATGGTAACACTGTTTCAGAAACAAGAGCAAAAACCTGATGCTCTTTTGAGACTCTGGAACTTTCAAAATAAAACTTGTAAGTTTAGGATAAATTCCTGAATGTATAAGATGTTACGCTGACATTTCATTTCTTTCCTCCATGCTCACTCTATTACCCAATTATCTTTTCTGAGAAATAGATTAAAGTTCATTTCACACTTTAAAAATACATATTTTCATTGCTTGCTTCTCTTTCCTCAAGGTTTACATTTCTAATCTCTACCCTAAAATTAACAAGGATTGAAAACTACTATGTTGGTGTTTGTCTTGAACTAATTTTAGAGAGTAAGAGTTCCTTTCGGCCTAGGCATTCTGATGGTGTGATAGAAAGGCTTGTGGCATATGTAGAGCTAGAGCTGGAGCTGGGGGAGGTCTTTTCACTCATAAACCAACCTCTTCACTCTGAAGAACAGAACCTAAGGCCTGGTGGCATTCACTGGTTCACCCAAGGCCCAGAACTAAAGAACAGAATGGAGCCTAGAAGCCCAGTCTCTGCCTTCAGGTTGGTCAGGTTTTCTTTCCATGAGCCAGGCCACTATAAATGCCCTTGTCACGAATAAAACACAGCCAGCCCATGGCTTTGGATCCCTGCTCTTTTCAAGCCTTTGATCACTAACCTTTCAAAGACAATTTTAAAAATCAGATATTTTGAATAAATGCCCTAACCATATAAATTATAGTCTCTATTCTGTTTATTCTTACATATCTGTGATGTTAATTTTTCTAATATCGGCTTCCTTATTTGAGGGTCATTCTTCTTCTTCACCATTATTATTAGACATGACCTGTTAAAACTATACCATCCAGATTTCATTTGAGACTAAAACCAGGCAGAACTAAAAATACTCTAAAAGATCATTTCCGAATAAGGCAGTAACTTTTTTTTACTTCTCATCTTTTCTTTATCATCTTTGAGGAAGAGATCTGAAAAATTATTTAAAGTTAAAATCAATAATCTTTGTTTTAGTTGAATAGAGCAACAAGTGTTTTCACTCTGGCAGATGTACTTCTGCTCAGGATCCATCTGTAACTTATTATCTTCCCAGGTTGGTGTATAGGAATGAGAGGGTTTAGAGGTGAATATTACTACATGAGAAGTGAGTTGAGTCTGGAAGTATGCTCTTTGTGGTTTGACTGGCAAAACCTGACTAATCATAGCTAATAGAAATCATGCATGCAACATAGGGGGCTCCAGAGCACCAAACATTTGATTTAAGATGACATTTAGGTTATGCCATATTTAGGATGGGGAGCAAGAATATCTCAATAGAAATCTTGAATGCATCTACTGTATGTGTGGTTTGGCCTGGCTGGTAGGTTTTCTTTCCAGCTCTTTGCATGAAGGCTTTATATCAGAATTCAGGTCTTTTTTCTTCTTTTATTGCACTGAGGAGCCCTGTGTTGCATGATTTCTCAAATATAACACATTTCAGCCAGTTTTATGCAAGTCGCTCTCTGCTGGCTTCCCAAGGAGGGGAAGCCACATGCAACAAAAAAAATCTTTGTTGTTGTTTTTTTGAATTAGCTGGTTGTTAGAAGAAATACATTTTGTCTTTATTTTCCAGATCTGGTAGGGCCATTTTACTTTATCAAAACAATATTTTCTTCTTTAAGTAAGCAGTGATGCTGTTTGGCTTCTAAATGATCAGTTACTAATCTGATCACCAGAGGGTAGAAGGTATTGAGACCAAAGTCCATTTCCGCCAGGGTACCTAGGTGGGACGTGGTGCTCCATCATGAAGAGCCTGATTTGCCTCACTGTAATGACAACACTGTCCAGAAAAACAGCCCTTCTGGGAGAAAAGATAATATTATAGGTTCAAACTTCTAAATTCCGCAGAGAGGCTGATAATGTGCTGAAGATGGCTCTTAGAATGCCAGGGTTACTTATTAAGCTACAACATGGTAAAACATTCACAGGCCAGAACTTGACCATCTACATCTTAAAAGCCTTAATAATCCTTTCCATCCCTTCTCTGCATTTTCTTTATGTTAATGTTTTTCTAGATTTATTTTTTGACACCCATTCTTGTTACTCTGCTTTCATGAGTAATCCTACAATAACAAATCAAAAATATGTGCACAGTGGAGAGGGGATGTTTTTCCATAAGGGAAATAGATTTTAATATCAAATCTTAGAAGAAAAAATAGCAAGACAAAGAGAGAAAGGTTAAAAATCGGATTGATGGCATCAGGGGCTCCGCCATGCCCAGCTCTGCAACAAAGTGGGCTATGGCAACAGGAGAAGAAGCCTAAGACCGGAAGAGGGGATCCCCAGAGTGCTGCCTTGAACTCAGTATGCTTTTCTGCCTCAGTTTCTTCATTTGTAATAAGAATTTTGGTCTTGACCAGCACTGTTTAATAGTGGGAACCACATATGCCAGCTGCATATGTAATTTTAAATGTTCTAGTAGCCACATTAAAAAGGTGAAAAGAAACAGAAGTTAACTTTAGTAACACTTTTTATTTAACCCAGTATGTATGAAATATTATCATTTCAACATAATCAATATTAAAAATGCTGATGAGATGCTTTATGATTTTTTGGGGGTACCAAATCTTTGAAATCTGGTGTGCATTTTGCAATTACTACACAATTCAGACTAGTCACATTTCAAGTGCTCCGTGGCCACTTGTAGCCAGTGACTATGGTATCAGGCAATGCAAATATGTCTATTCTGTATCAGTGGTTCTTAATCTTAGCTGCCCAGTAGAACTACCTGTAGAGTTTATTTTAAAAACTAAATCACAAGAGGGGGATATCTACACCCCCTTGTGATTTAATTGGGGTAGAGCTCTCGGTCTCTGTATTTTTTAAAAGTGTTTCTAAAGTGTAGCTAGGGTTGAGAACTGCAATTCTAATTGATCTCTAAGGAATCTTCTACTCTGATTCTATTTGGAAAGGGATTGCAGTATTGCATTCAGAGTTCAAGGGCAGTAAATGGTTGTTATAGATGTGCAGCATACTACAAAACACATTTAAGAAAATATTAATACAAATTAAAATGTACAGATTGCTTAATTAAGAAGGTAGTTCTTTGTACCTCACATGAGCTCAGTTTTGTGTAAGTTTCAAATATGGATGTTTTAAGTGGTTTGCTCCCCCCTCCCCTCAAAAATCTTAACTTATGGTTTGCTTTGCACATAGCCTCTTAGAAACCCTCCATTTTGTAAATGGTCAAGATTGACACATTTCAGTTATGTTGCTAGTTTGCTGTTTTTGCCCCAAATACTATTTGCCTTTAGCTGTTTTTGGAGGGAAATCTTACTCCATTGGAGACATTTGGATTCCCTTGTGTTTCTTCCCTCTAAGCTTTTAATAAGCTTTGTGTCATTGCACCGGACAAACTTGCCCTTTGCTCATATCAAGATGTTAGTTAGAGCCCCCTAGACTTAAGGTGTTCATTCTATTTGACATCCCTTAAAATAGTAGAAGAATCAATATTTCTCAATGCACACCAGAATGTTTTTCTTTAATTATTTTTAACAATAAACCAGCTGTGCATTCACTAAAGGATAAAAATAGTCATATATGTAAAGAAATAATGATTTCCAAATTGTCCACCTATTGTCTTTTGAAGTCAACAAACAGCATTGCTTGTGGAGGGGAGGAGACCTCGGAGAAGGTCCTTGTGACTTTATGCTGCTGAGAGCCTCTGCATTCCCGCATTCATGAGTCATTTCACCCGGAACCTCTCTCCTTATCACAGCAGTCTGTTCCCAAGTGCATGTCTATCTGACCATGTGTTTTTCAACATGACTTAAAACCATGTTTAGGTACAAAACTGCACATTTCTTTACATTTTGAGATGCTATTTGTGCTTTCTGTAATGTCATTTATTAGAAGAATTTACCCTCCATTTATTATGATGCAGCTTTAAGTCCCATTTTATAGATGGAGAAGCTGAGGGGTTGACAAGGCTAGGTAGGCATCATGTTTGTTAATAAGAAGGGTGGTCAGTGTGAAAAAAGAGCTCACATTTATTATAAGCACTACTCTGGGTGGCTGCCAGGTGGGAATTTTCCAATTGTGTTTATTATTGCATTTGCCTGGAATTTATAAGTAGCATGCTTTCTGATGATTTTCCATGCATGCATTATTTGCATTTAAATTGTTTCTCTGCTAATAATTCTTGGGTCCCAGTTTTAGGCTTCATGTACTTGGATTGATTAACAAATACATATGGGTATATCAACCTCTTAATCTGGGATCTGTCCTAAATGTTACATGAGACATCTGTTACAAACCTGTGTTTTTGGTAGAATGTAGGGAAACTTTTCTCTCAGGCAACTTTGTGATCGACTGTTAGAGGACTTTGTGACAATGAAGTTAAAGATTTAACTTTTTCAACTCTTTTCAAAGTAAAGGGGTTTTAGGTATTCATTCACTGAGCAAGATAAATTCTAGTTCTAGCTCCTGAATTATCTTTAATAAAATACTTTGGCTTTTGTTATACCAATGTACTGTCTTCACACTGGGCCTGAGCCATCTGCTTTTGAGAATTTGGTTTTTGTTTTCTCCTAATGATGATTAGGGTTGGACTTAGCCATTTTCAGTTCCTATCTGCACCTCTATGTCTTCAGTGGATGAGATAAAAGCCAGGATTAAACATGCAGTCTTTGGCCAGTGCCAGGGAGGGATTACTTTGGATCCTTTTGTAAGCATTATGTTAAAGTTAAAGCAATTTTAATATCCACATATATATGTGGTTATGGTGGTTAAGCTTGCACATAAATAAAAACCTTGGCCAATGAAGACCAGAATGTTACTAGAATATATACTTGTAAATGTGCTTACCATTTTTTTGAGAATGCCCATAGATAAAATGTTCCTCCTTTTGAGCAAATCTATTTGTCATATTGATTTAAATACACACATTGTCAATTAAAAGATATTACAAGTTTTAAAAAAATCTGAGTCCATGTTTTAGACACTTTTCTTTTCTAATAAGGCCTGTCTAAGCACACACTGTTTACGATTTCATCTCCCAGCTTTGCAAAGCCAGATGACTAACAACCACCATTCTTAGTCCCGAGCTGGTGGACGTCATCAGACGATGTGTGCAGTGTTTTGGCACCATGAAGCAGTGTGTAATTTGAAATTGTACTTTTTGCTAAATACCCATGCTAATCTCCAACCATTCAAAACACTAAGAAAACAAAACAGTGATGTCTGCCCATTGGATGGAGGCAGCATTGGCTCAGAAGCACTCACAAAAACCAGGGAGGAAAAAAATTACATGTAATTACTTGGCATGCCCTTTGGAAGGGACATTCTTAAGACAGACTGGTTCACCACTTAACCCATGGTTCATTTTTACCCTTCCCCCCTAAAGCACAAAAACTATAGCATCTTTAAAAGGCAGGCAGTAAAAGGATGCTTTGTCTTTTTTTTTTAATTTAGTACATATTTTAGGAAGTCTCTTTAGGAAGCCTTGTATTCCTTTACATAGTTTTAGTCATTTAATGCTTATTTTTAAAAATAGAAATTCTGGAGATTGGTTGCATAACAGGGTGAAGATACTTAATACCACTGAACTATCCACTTAAACATGGTTAACATGGACAATTTTATGTTAGGTGTATTTTAGCTCTTTTTTCTTTTTTTTTAAAAGGAGGGATAAGGTTTGCTCGTAGGCATTCCCCAGATGGAGAAATAGAATGTATGGACCACTTGTTCAAAGTTAGGTGTGGCAGCTGTCATGCCTTAATGGGAGGAGCAGAAATCTAGAGAGGGCTTTTGTATTTTAGGCCTGGCAGAGAGGTGGGGGTTGTGATGTGATTCTGACGTGCAGGATAATTCAGGGGAGACAACAGCTAGGCACACCGATCTGAATGACCCTTTTCTGAAGACGGGTTTGGATCTCGATGGGCCATATGTTTAGAAAGCTGTATCATTTCATTTGAAAAACACATCATTTGACATCTCTATTTGTGTTGACTGATTGCCTTTTCAGTACAAGGATCTGCTCAACTGAGATCAATGAAAAAACATAGCCTTGCAGTTTATGTAAGGGAATATAAACCCCACTTCCTTTCTTCCTCCCTTCCTCCCTCCCTCCCTCTCTCCCTTCATCAGACATTTACTGAACACATATTATGTGCCAGGTACTAGGGATACATGATCAAAAACAGACTCCTCAGCTCCTCTCCTCACAGAACTTGCTGGGAGAAGTGACACTAAATAAGTCATTACAGTGGAATGTTGCGGGAAGGTGAGGGGTGCAAGGCTGAAGGCAGAAAGCTCAGTTAGGGGTTAGTGTGGTTGTCCAGGCAAGAGGTGATAGTGGCTTGGGCTACGATGGTGCCAGATCCAAAAGCCATCTAAGAGATAGAATCCATATGACTAGGGGATTGATTAACTGGAAGGTGAAGGAAAGGGAGAGGAGTTGTACTCACTCGAAGGGAAGAGGGAGCCAGGCAGGATAAGCCTGACCCAGCAATGAAGCCCAGGTTGTTCTTTGTGGTGGTAGAGGAGGGAAGGGTTTCTGGCCCAAGGCCCTGTAATCTTGTGTCTGAGTCCTTGGAAGAGAACAGAAAATAACTATGAACAAAAACTCTAAGAGCAACTATAACTAAAAACTGTAGTGCAGTCACTGCATTGCAAGGCAGTGCAGTTTTTATAATTTCTGTCACAGAAGAGACTCTCCAGAGAGAGAGGCATCCACCTGCCAGGCCACCATAGCTCTGGCACTCAGGTGTGCATGGCCAGGTGTGTTAGTTCCCTAGGGCTGTAACAAATTACCACGAACTGGGCGGCTGAAACAACAGAAATTTATTCTCTCCCAGTTCTGGAGGCTAGAAGTCCAAGATCAAGGTGTTGGCAGGCTTGCATCCTTCTGAGGGCTGTTCCAGAAGGCTTGGAGATGGCTGTCATCCCTGTCTCTTCAAATGGTCTTCCTTATGTGTCCAAATTTCTCCTTTTTATAGGTATACCGGTCATAATGGATTAGGACCCACTATAAAGATCTCAATTTAACTTGACTACCTAAAGAAAGACGTTATCTCCAAATTAGGTCCCTTTCTAAAACACTGGAGATTTTGGGTCGGATCAACCCATAACAACCCATAACAGTAGGTATGCCCAGCAAGAAGAAAGTACCCAGCGCAAGTAGTAGAGGGACCCCATGGGAGCTGACCGATTGGGAGTGATGTAGATTATAACCAGACATTTTTTAAACCATCTTAAAAATAAGTTTCCAAGTAGATGGAACCCCAGAAAAACTTGGAATTAATCTTCAGACATGTGGACCCACACATTACCAGGAATAAACAAAGCCAGCAAAACACAGAAAGAAAAAAAAAAGGCTGCACTTTAAAACAGATGTATACATATTGCACTGATTAATGAATTTGCTAATGTGGGCATTGACCTTGGTTTGGCCTTGAATTTGTCCCTAGGGTTTGTGAAAGAGCAATGCCAAAAGGGCAACACCAACTTTTAACCTTGAGAACAAAGACTTATATACAACTGTAGTTTGTCACTCTGCCAGGCTTAACAATCATTGTCTTGATGTGCTAATATTTACTGACAAGGACAAAAGCCACCAGTTCCCATAACAGAACACACATACCAAGTTGAATATACATGTTTCAATGCAGGAAGAAAAAAATTCTGATTTTCTAGTTGTTGATGAACATTTATACCTCTATTTTGCACAATGAAAACACAGAAGAAAAAGTTCTGTGCTTTAAAAACATATTATAATGAAAAGACAAAAAATGGGTAAAGGATCTGCATAGAGAATTCTCCAAAGAGGGTACGCAAATGGCTAAGAAGCACATGAAAATGTGTTCAGCATCTCTAGCTATCAGGAAAAGCAAATCAAAACCATGGTGAGATACCACTTCACATCCACTAGGATGTCTATAATAAAAAAGACAGGCAATAACACATGTTGATGAAGATGTGGAGAAATTGGAATTCTCATACATTGCTGGTGGGATTGAAAAGCAGTTTGGCAGTTCCTCAAACAGTTAAACATAAACTTATGATCCAGCAATTCCACTTTTAGGTATACAACCTAGAGAAATGAAAACATATGTCCACATAAAAACTTGTACATAAATGTTCATAGCAGGGTTAGTCATAATAACCAAAATGTGGAAACATCCCAAAGTTTATCAACTGATGAATAGATAAACAAAATGTGGTATGTCCATATATTGGAATACCATTTGGTCATAAAAATAAATGAAGTACTTACATGATATAATACATGATACAATATGCATGAACTTTCAAAATATTGTGCTAAGAAAAAAGCCAGACACAAAGAACCACATCTTATATGATTCCATTTATATGGAAGGTCCAGAATAGGCGTATCCATGGAGACAGATGGTAGATTAGTGGTTGCCTAAACCTGAGGGTGGGACTGGGGGTTGGGGGTGACAACTAAGGGATATGTGGTTTCTTCTTGGAATGATGAAAATGTTCTAAAATTGATAGTGGTGATGTTTACACAAATCTGTAGATATCCTAAGGCCATTGAATTGTACATTTTAAGTGGTGAATTGTATGATATGTAAATTATATCTCAATAAAGCTATTAAAAATATGTATCATGGGGGGAAATGTGGGATGCTAAATTTAGTTAGAATATATGCCAAATGGGATATTTTTAGCGCAGCAACTTCTCTCCATGTATCAAGATGAACAGTAAACAAAGTTAGTAGGTGTATTATAGACCTTGTAATAGGAATAGGCAACTACTGAAAATCATACCACATATGTCATATGTGTCTCTAGCCCATATCTCTCTCCCAGGCTATGAGCCATGACTTCCAATTTTCTCTGACCATTTCCTCCTAGATGGACTGCTGCTGTTCCTTAATTTTTAAATTGTTCAAATATTAACATCCTCATACCATTTCTCCTTATGACACACTCATTTCAGTGGGAGCTTCCATCATCTTCTCTGCCCCCAGCTTGAACCCTCATGATAATCATGGACTTTGCCTTTTCCCTTGGCCATCATGAGCATGTCATTGTCAAGTTTTGTAGACCCCCCACTTGAGTAATGTCTTATTCGTTTTGTCCTTTTCCCCTGTCTCCTTCTCAAGTAGTTCCTTCTATGAAGTGAAAGTTAAGGGTAACATGATTATTTATTGAGTCTTTATTGAGTCTTGACCAATATCTACTCTCTTGATCTACCATGACACCTTCATAACAAAATTACCAAGGAGATGAAATTATTCCTTTTTATAGATAAGGAAAGTGAGGCATAGAAGTTAAAGGGCAAGTCAATGACTGTGACAAAACCAGTAAATGGAGAAGTTGGAATTTGGAACCAGCTTTGTCTGGTCCCCAAGCTCAACTCTTTCCATCTTGGCTACAAAATAAATCTTTCAACTTTATGGCTCTGAACATTTCATTTCCCTGCTCAAGAGCCTCTTCTAGCATCTCTTTAAGGCCTCTAGGCCAACTGAAGCTAGCATCCCTATAGTTTTACCCCACATTCAAGCCAGATCCATAATTAACTCTTGTTTGTGTTGAGTGTCTCTCCACCATGTTCAGACTCCCCTCTTCCCTGGAACTTCTGTCCTCACCCAGCACTCTCTTCTCTTCTATCTCCTCACCTTCTGCCTCTGGAAACATAATCTCCCAAACCAAAAACTGAATGAGAAATAAATTCCTTAGTGCTTTGTTAAGACTCTTCTTAAGGTTTTAAAAAAATTATCTTCTGTTGAGCTTATTTTTATGTTTGTCATAAATTCCCTCTCCTGGATTGTAAGCTCCATAACAGCAAGAGTGGATGCTTGCTCAGTTTTGATTTCCCTCATAGAATCTAGCATATAGTCCCTTACACATGATAGGTAGATGGTTAATTAATCCTGAGTGAATTGATTACGGGGTACTTGGACACTGTTCTTTATCATGAATTTCCTATTACCAGCATAAGATGTTGGATGTCTGGTGAGTGTTCTGGGCGAATCTGCCTATGGAGACTTGGTATATTGATGGATGTCCCTGCAGCTTAAAAACTATTGTAATAATATTTCAGAAATAAAAAAAATGAGGTTGGATGACTAAATCCCAGAAAACCTCACAACCCTAAGGAATCTTTGGTTTTCCATGTTCACATGCCCTTCCATTCCTTGTCTAGAGGTGAACATAATTTTTAAATGGCTTTAATCAGAGCAGCGACACATTTAAAAAATATATTTTTATTGATTTCAGAGAGGAAGTGAGAGCAGGTGAGAGAGAAGCATCAATGATGAGAGAGAATCATTGATCGGTTGCTTCCTGCACGCCCACTGGGGATCAAGCCCACAACCCTGGCATGTGCCCTGACCAGGAATCAAACCATAACCTCCTGGTTCATAGGTTGATGCTCAACTACTGAGTGTCGGCTCGGCAAGAGACACATTTTAAAATTCTACTTCCTTTACTTAACTACACCACAGACATGTTTTCATGTTGCTACATAGTTTTCCAAACTATGATTATGCGTCATATTCCATTGAGTTGCTATATCATAATTTCTTTCCCACCGCTTATTGTTTGACATTTAAGTTTGCTGTGAATTTTTTTATGGTTATTAAAAAAAAACACATGACCAATCTTTTGGCAAAATAAATATATACTCTGAAGACCTTAATCTCTTTCCCCTCATGCTGGATGAAAAAACAAAAAACCACCTTCCTTTGGAGTTGAGCATAGGCAAAATTGGGAAAGAGACTAAATTTGTCTTGGTCACTCTCACACTTCTTTTATTCCTTTTATTTCTGTCCCTGTTTCTCTAGAACAGTGGTTCTCAACCTGTGGGTCGCGACCCCTTTGGGGGTCGAATGACCCTTTCACAGGGGTCGCCTAAGACCATCAGAAAACACATATATAATTACATATTTTTTTTGTGATTAATCACTATGCTTTAATTATGTTCAATTTGTAACAATGAAATTGGGAGTCACCACAACATGAGGAACTGTATTAAAGGGTCGCGGCATTAGGAAGGTTGAGAACCACTGCTCTAGAACATTCTGTCCCACCACAGTGCCTGTCACAGGCACTCAGGGCTGCCCTCCTCCACTAGACACTGACCTGTCTACCACCTACCCTCCTTCCCTCTTCTTTCTAGCCTGACTTCTCGCTCCTTTTCTTACTTCTCCAGAGCCTCAATCTTAGTAATTTACTAGTAACTCAATATATTTCTTAGGAGCTTGTAATTTTATTACAGAATGACTTCTGGAGATGGTCATGTGATAGCCCAACAAAGAGCATCATTAAATGTGTGCCTTTGCTCTCTTCTGCTAGAACTCTTCTAGGTTCTAAGGTTATGACAGTGAACCAAAAGACAAAATCTCTATACAAAGAGGTAAATATATAACGTTTCATTGAGCAGTAAGTGTCAAAAAGAAAGATGAAGCTGGGTATGTAGAGGCAGCATGCTCTTTCATCTTTCAGATGGAGGAGTCAGGGAAGACCTTTCTGAGAGGGTGATATGAGCAGAGAGCTGCTGAAGTGAGATAGCAATTCCTGCAGACCCAGAGAAAGAGCTTTCAGGCAAAGGGAGCTGCTAGTACAAAGACCCTGGTGTGTTTCAGGAGCTGCAAGAAAGCAGACACGGAGGCAGTGAGGAAGGAGTGGGAGGTAGTGGGTGGCTACATCATGTAGGGGCTTGCGGACTATGTTATGAATGAGGGTGGCAAAAGAGACCTGTTAGGAGATAAGAAAGGTGATGGCCTGGAGTGGGTGATTGTGGGAGAGGCAGTAAGGAAGAGTTTGGCTTATTTTGAAGGTAAAGCCAAAAGGACATACTGACAGACTGGGTATGAGGGTAAGAAAGAAGTCAGAGGATGCTTAGGTTTTAATGTGAGACACTGGGAGGATAGAGTTGTCATCAACTGAATTGGGGAAGATGGCTGATGGAACAGGTTTAGTAGAGGAGATGAGGAGCTCATATGGGGCAAGTTATGTGTGAGAAGATGTCCAGTAGTCCAGTGGGATGCGGAGTCTGGCATTCAGGGAAAAGACTTTGGGCTACAGACATGAAAAGAGTGAGGATCACAGTCTTTGGCATTAGATAGGCCAGCCTCATCTCTGAACACACAGCTCCTCACTCAATGTACCCCAACCACACTGGAATCTCAGGTCCTTGAAATCACCAAGCCTTAGGAGCTGCAGGGACTTTGCATATGCTGTCCCTTCTGTATAGATCATTCCTGCTTTTCACTGTATCCCTAACCTAAATTCAGTCTCCCTGTTAAATGTTCCTGCTATCCTGAACTTTCCCTTCATTAGCACTTTCAATTTTCAAATTTATATCACTTCATATGATTTTTAACTTAATCTTTAAAAATTTAAAATCCATATGTGCCACTAGAATCTAAATTATGAAATGTCAAGGATCATGCATGTTTGGTTCATCACCCCTTTCCCAACATGTAGTGCTGGCACATCACAGATACTTCTTCAATATTTGCCAAATGGGTAGATGACTGGTATTAATTTATTATTCTACACATGATATATTGCAGTTCCTCTATTTGTAATCATACAATTCCAAGAGTAATCATACCTAATGATTTTCTTATCTTCTTAAAAATGGAGACCAATTGATTATTTAATGGCTCCAAGTATCTTTTGTGAAAAAATATTTTTTATTAGGTAATATGGAGAAGCTTCTGGCGTGTGGTTGAAGACTGAACGATTGCTTGAGTGTGAAACTTTGAAAAGAAAAGGAATTTAAGTCTTGTATAAACCTAATCAAAATCCCCTTACCTCCTGTTTCCTTGTCAGCACGTTGTTGCATTTCTGTGGACACCTCTATCTAACATCTCCTGAGGTTATTTTATAGTGACCTTTGACAAGACCTATTACTTCCTACTTGCCATGTTTATGGGAGGAAAGAGGCCAGGCCTGGCAGGGGAGGGACGGCAGTGTTGTGGGCGATGAGGGGATCTGAGCCAGCTGTTGACTTCCTTTGGTGGCTCTTAGAAAGGCCTATTGTCTCCAGTCTCATCCTGGGAGATTATAAGAAATGATATGTGAGGGAAGAGATTTGATTTACTAAGAAAGGGTTCTTAGCTCATAAAAGAGCTCTAGGTCTCTGTCCTTGGCAGTGTAGAACTGTATGAAAATAGGGTTAAATTCGGGAATGATCTCGTTATTGTCTTTAGAACTATAGTGAGCTTTCAGAGGTATCTGTGTTGTTTGGGAAACACATATACTGTTTCCAATAATACATATTTGTGTAAGTATATAGAGAGATTGATTGACGTATGCATCAGTTGGGGAATTTAAAGGCACCATCTTTATGGATAACATTGTTGTAGGAGGCAGCCACTAAATAAATATGTATTGAGTGTTTACAGGGCTAGACACAGAACTAGGCATTGGGGAAGAGTGGTGAACAGACTGAGGGTCCTTGCCTTCATGGAAGTTGTAAAATCTGCTGAGTCTCAGTCTCCTTATCTGTAAAATGGAGGTAATAATAATACTTAAAACCTTTTAAAGACCAGTAAATGACTATGAATGTGAAAACACCAGTTAGATTTTAAAACGCTATATAAATTATGAGTGGCTTCATGATTGATGTACCAAATATACTTATCATTCCCTTTGGGGAAAAATCCTGCTTAATTATTTCTAGTTCTGAAAATCCTCCATACCTATGCAACCTAAGATTTCATCCTCATACTTAAGGGAGCGAAAACTTCCTTTCATTATAATCCTAACAAAAAGAAAATAATATGTCAAGTTTGTGGTCTGGGTTGTAAACAATTTATTAGTTAGCTAAGCTACTGCTGTGTAACAAATCACCCCCACCCAACATAAATTTATTAACTAAGAGTTTCTGTGGGTTATGGATCTGAGTGTGACTTAGCTGGGTCCTCTGGCTCAGGGTACCTCAGAAGGCTATAATCAGGGTGTCAGCCAAGGCTGTAGTTATCTTGAACCTCAATTAGGGGAGGGTCTGCTAAATTCACATGGCTGTTGCAGGCCTCAGAAGATCCACATCCAAGTTTATTTATATGGCTGTTGGCAGGCTAGGAGTTAAGCAAGGGTTCCAAGAGGGAGAAAGTGAGAGATGGAAGTCACAGGTTTTGTTTTAATCTAATCTCAGAAGTGACATCTCATCACATTTGCCATATTCTGTTCATTAGAAGCCAGTCAGTACGTCCAGCCTGCACTCAGGGGAAGAGATTATACAAGTGTATACCAAAAGACTGGGATCATTAGGGGACATCTTAATGCCTGACTGCTCTAACAGGGCTTATGTAAATAATCATGCCATGAGTTAATGCTATATGTATGGCATTAATAATGTTGCACTATTTGAAATAAAAGAAATGGAGAGAATAAGTACCATCATTCCCCTAAGACACAGTAGTTAGGACAGACAAGCAAGTTGGTGTTAGAGCCCCGTAGATTTTGAGTTGCAGCCAATAAAGAAGTCTGGTTCATTCTTTTACTTTGACACTAGCTTGCACCTGGACATTTACAACCCCTCTATCAGGAATACATTTGAAACTTCCCTTCCAAATATTGGAGGTAAACAAAGGCCAGTCTTTCCTAACCAAGAGTACCAAATTAAAAAATATGTTAATTTTAATTTGCTATTTCATGTGATTGATTTTTGCTCAGTCAGTTACTTTTAATCCACCTGAAAACAAAGCTGATCCAATCATGTTAAGATTAAGGGGATGGACATTGTAGGCATAGAGGAAACATAGTGCTATGAGAATTATTTTGCCATAGTTAAGAAAAAGGAAAAAGACCACTGTGGCCAGAGCTTAGTGGGAAAGGGGGCAGATGCTACGAGATGACTTTGAAGGTGGGGTGTGATGAGCCAGGTTAGGGGTTTAGTTTTCAACCTAAATACAGTGGACAGCCATTGCAGTGTTTGGGGTGGCTGCAAACAGCTATGAATCTTTTGTATTTTGGGTTTTTTTTGGTTATTCTAATTGCATTAGTTTTTGTATTGAGCTATATTTGAAAGAAAGATTCTCAAATCTATTAATTAAAAGCCGTGCTGGAACCAAGCTAAAACAAGCACTGAAACTTTATAATATGATGTCATAATTATGCAATTGCAGAGTTGTGTGTTTCGACCAGCCAGCGGCAAAGGCAATGTGGTAGATGCATTTGGAATGAGGTCCTCGTATAATAGGGATTCCTAGTATTACATTAGTTTCATGTGACAGAACTTACAAGAAATTCATTCAGAAAAACATCCAGTGTAGGAGTCTTTTTGGCATATCCTGTGCATATTTTTCTCAAACAAGCAGCAATCACTTTTTGGTTGTGTCATTTATGACTGTTGCCTGTGTGCAGTCCTGTGGCTCTTTGCTAAGCCAGCAGGCACCCAGGCAACTTGGCAGTGTCATCTGGGATTTTAACATTACAGCACAAACATTCAAAGGAGTGGTCTTGGTAACTTCTCTTTCCTCCAAATTCCCCCTAAAACTGACCTTGTGAAAAAAAATACCCCAAAGGGGAACAACAGGACATCTGTTGAAAGAATAACGAAGAAAAGAAAGTTCCCAAGTCTTAACACTGGAAATCAACCAATCCTAACGTTAAAATCTACCTGCTGGTGTGCTCCTTTCTGAGTCAAGACGAATTTTAGCTGACTTGAACAAAAATGGTGAAAAGATAACTATATTTAAAGTTTGAGGATTCCCTTATGCTCCTTAAAAAAATTATGGGTAAATTTGCTGTTTTCTGATTTTAAAAACTTATTGAAAATACATAAACAGAAAGAAAATTCTAACTAAAAATAATTAATCACTGTTGGTGCTTTAGATGTATATCCTTTATGTAATCTGTGCCTTCATCCAAACATATCATTTAGCTATAATTCATTTGTAGTTTTGTGTTTGGATTTTTTATACTTCACATTATTTTGTAAACATTTCCTTAGGGTTATGATTTATTTTTTTGGAAAATATTTCAGTGACTGTATAATCTTCTATTTGTCATAAGTTACTTAAGCCATTCTGCTTATTATTGGATGCATAGTCTATTTTGAAACTTTCCCTGCTAATAAATAATATTGTGATGAACCTTCTTGCACAATACCCTTCATCTGCATCACTTATTTTCCCAAAGGAATTAGCCCAACAAGTGGGTTTTGATACACTTTACTAAACTGCTTTCAAACAGCTTGTACCACTTGCCTCATCATCATCAAGGCAATGCATCATCCTTTCTGACTTTACCTCTAATCAGAATTTAGATATTGTCATCAAAAAAGAAATTTTTGCCTATCTATTGGGCCAAAAATTACTTAATTTGCTTTTATTTGATTAAAAGAGATGTTGAACATTTTCCCATTCATTTGCTGGCAGTTTGTGAATCATCTGTTCATCTCTGTCTAGGCCTTTTGGCCTTTTTTTTGTTGTTGTTGTATTAATGTTTTGCTTATTGAAATTTACATTTTTAATATGGAAAGAATATGCACATTTTATCTTTAAATTTTACAGGCACAAATATGGTTTTATACTCTCAGTATAAAAAGGCTTTTAAAATTTTTTGTGATTCTTAATTCCTGATATAGTGGTTTATATATTGGTCTGTAACTAGGTAAACAGTTTATTTTTTAGAATAATGCCATCTCTGCTTGTTATAGCTTCAGTTATACTAATAATCCTTATATTTTTCTGCCTTTTTTCTTCTTCCTTCTATGATAATAAAAACTTAAAACATCCAGACTTCTTATCTCCCCTTTTTCAACTACACTTTTAGGTGGCAAACTGCCAAGGGAACCACAGTTTGAAAAGAATCTCATCTGGGAACTGAATGGGATCACTAGCTGTAGTCTAAAGGAACAGTTGATGAGAAAAAAAGGATAGCTTCTGGTTCATGCCAAGAAAAGAAAGGGGTTCCCGGTGCCAGCTCAGTGAGCGGGTTAGTTGGTGAAGCCATGGGTCTGAAACCCCAGGTCCTGACAGTTCACTCTCTTCTGCCTGTGGCCAGAGGCAGCTCTCATCTCAGCTGTATCTCTGCTGGCTCATTTTATAATGAAGCTAATGATACCTTCAAGGTATGCTCTAATTAATTATTCTTACAGACTCCAAAATATAATTACTAATTATTATAACTATTAGATCATTAATTTCTTCATTTCTTTTGCATAATTTTAATCGAGTGCCAAAATTCAACACCCAATTACAGTTATTGGTGAATACTTTTTTGCCTATTATCTTCACAGCTTCTTCATGTTTATTTGACCCCATGATAAACGAATTTCTTAAAATATGGATGTTTAAAAGTTTCTTGAAAATATTTAGGAATCTGGAATTCCAAGAAGAGGGATTGTCAAAAGGAAAAAAAGTTAAATTTTATATTGCCACAGGTCATTGTAACTCGATAAAATAGCTAAATATTTGAGACCGTTGATTTTTAAACTACGTTAATTTCCTTTTCCCTCAAGGTGAGCTGTATAATCTGGTCACTGGTAAATAATTATACCTAAGACTATTACAGTTTACCTAGATATTCATCAGGAAAGCCATGTGGACATAAATAATTTAGCAAACGACATGTTCTGAACTGTGCTTGCATTGTGTAGGTTTAAGTATGAAATTGTAAACTTACTAAGAATCTTTTTTGTCAATTCCATAAATTCATAAAATGAATGTGGTTGAGAGCTGAAAATACTGAAGAGAGTGTGTGCTTGGCATTGGTGGTTTATCTTCAATGGCTTGTTTAATTTAGTGTCTGAGCATCTTATTTTTGTAATTAGGTTATAAGCTCCTTAAGAGTAGAGATCATGGCCCAGCGGTGTGGCTTAGTGGTTGAGCTTTGACCTATGAAACAGGAGGTCACATTTTGATTCCTGGTCAGGGCACATGCCTTGGGTTTTGGGCTCAATCCCCAGTGGAGGGCGTACAGGAGGCAGTGGATCAATGATTCTCATCATTGATGTTTCTCTCTCGCTCTCTCTCTCTGAAATCAATAAAAAAACATACTTTTTTAAAAAGAGAAGAGATCATGTATTGTAATTGCTCTGAAAGCAGAGAGATTGAACAAATGCTGGTTTATTACCTAGGAATCCTAGCATGTGTTTTTGTGTTGTTGTTTTTTTATAACCCTGACATAACCTATAACCATCTGTGAGTCTTTGGACACTTAGGAAACTACATGTTGCCTCAGTTTCCCCATCTACAAATGGGAAAATGATACCTTCTCTACCTTACAAGTCTCCTGTGAAGCTCCCATGAGGCTAACTCCATGGGAGAAGGGGTAGGTAGCTAAAAGCTTGGTATAGGCTAATAATAACCCAGTGTCATTTTATAAGGTTGTTTTATTTCTAGACATAGGATTGCCAGTGGAGATACACTTTTTGACCTTTTCCCCTCCATTTTTGCCTTGGAGATGACACATACTGATAAGAGCTGAGAGTTGATATAGCTGAGTTATTGTCAGATGTTTTTGGCTCTCGTGGTCTCGCTTCTCCTGGGCTGGCCTTCATGTGAAAAGGGGATAGATAACTGGCCTCTTTGTCAGCTACAGCATCTTCATCAGGGGAAACATTCCAAACATTTATTTTATTTGCAAAAGGCACGTTTTAGTGGTGGAGTCCATTTACTTCTGAAACGATCTCATTTACCTGAATGAGGAGCGTATATTTATTGTCAGGGCAAGCAGCGAGGTTGTATAATTCTTGTGTGACACATGAACCAAACACTCCGCTGTAAATTACACTTGGCTGGAAGAAGATGCTCTGGTATGAAACCACGTTTCTGTCTTGCTTACTTATTCTTCTTGGGTTGGGGCTGAGAGCTGGAAGATTGGCGACTCTTGGATTTATCTGGAAAACGAACAGTATTCTTTAGAGAAACCAGAAAGGGGTGAGTAATGCCATCTATGTGTATTTATATAAAAATGAGGATTTGGGGATGTGACCCAGGTCCAGCATTTGTCTAGCCAGGAGACTAAAAGTGTCACAGAACATGTCAGAGTGGCTTGTGGCATTCCAGTTTATTTTCAAAGGCCTTTTGAGAACATAATTAAGCCTTTCCCTTGGTTTTATTTCCAAGTTGCCCTTCACTGGTTACATTAATGTGTCACAAAGAGGGAATTTTTTTTGTTGTTGTTTCTGTGAGCCTTAGTCTCATAAAAATTAAATGTGTGCATTCCTGTAACCTGATATGGCCTCTCCAGTGAAAATCAATGCTTCTTGCCTGCGCTGCTCAAGCTGCAGACTCTTATTATGGAGCCGAGTCCATTGTGCGCATCTGTGCATATGGCCTTTCGTCAACCCATGTTTTCTGATGTTTCTGAAACATATCTGAGACCTAAGGCCCACTACAGACAATCTGTTGGCCTGTGTTTAGCCTCCTTGTGTGTTTGCTAGAAAACATCAGAGGGTGTTTTTTCCCCCCCTCCCAATGTTTTCTCTGGGGAGCGGGAACAGAATGAGGCCAGTTTATTACTCATCAATGTATTATTCCTTTGGCTGGGGGGTAGCAAGGACATCTGAAGAAAATGGGTTGCCAGAGGGGTAGCAAAATTTCAAACCAGTTCTTTTTCAGACTTAAATTATACTATCTTAAATATGCTGAATATAAAGCTTTATTTGCAGACTCATGATTTGCCTGTGTTTAGATGCAATTAATCACTTCTTTCAACCAACTGGAGTTTGCATCACAGTTTTCTTCTAGGAAATAATCACATGCTGAATTTTAGCATTAGGTCCCAACCTATAGGAAAGACTGAAGTTCTCTAAGATTCTACTTGAACTAATCATTGCCTCTGATAAGTGGGACCAGTCCAGCCTTTCACAACATTTGATTGTGAGATTTAAGTATGTGAAAACAAATGATGAATTGTCTGTAAGGGTTCTTTCTCTAGTTTAAAGAGGAGAGTAAGCATGAGAGGTCTGGTTTGGTGCAGTCCAGTCATGATTTGGTCTCCATTTTTACTTGGTGCTGCTGATTCAGTAGGACAGCTTCCCCCAGAGAACTCAGCTTTACTCACAAGGCCCCCCTGACATGATGAGCAGGAAGGACTCCCCCATCCTGAATCATGTAGATGAGTACCTGTTAAGGGGTGTGACCAAAGACTTCATAATATTGTCGGTGCACATAGAGAAAATAATTAATAATTGGATTTGATTAATGCCTACTATATGCCAGACGCTGTGTAAAATACTTTACTTACATAGTTTTATTTAGTAGTTGTTAAATCTCTATTCTGATGAGGAAGCTAAAGTTCAGAAAGGCTGAAGATTTTACTCAAGATCCTGTAGCTGTAAGTGGCAGAGCCACTGTCCGTATGGGTGCCTCCTTTCCTTGTGCTCCTAATCACTGTAGTATATACATATTTAGAAAAGCCTGCTAGAGAGACCACCATTTCATCTTCTTCAGATGGAACTATCTGTATGGTGATAATACCTTTGAATTCTTGGCTCCATAGATCTTCCCTCCATTACTTTCTACCAATACAAGATGCCTTTTAGTCATGTCACCAGATATTTTACTGAGTATCTACAAAATCCTAATTTTACTAACCATTGAATTCAAGAAGTACAATAAAAGCACAGCTCATTTCACCTAACAACAGGAAATTTAAGGTGTAGTTGATATTATAATCTAACTAAATGGAATTGCAACTGCTGTTATTAGTAGTCATATCATTAATAATTATATGTAAAGATACAGTCCATGTCATAGCCTACTTCTTAAATGCAGCCACTCAAAATGATCATCATGTTCAGTATTCTTTACATGATTGTTTTTGGAATCATAGTCCTATATTTGTTCTGAAACCAAAAAGAGAATAGACATTTGTGAGATTCAAGTCTGATAACTTTCAGGATCAGGGTGAATTTACAAACACTGGCATTCATCCCGGCATGATATTTTCCAGTTATCCAAAAAGGCTTTTATTCAGAAGCCATTTGTGGTTGGGATGCATTGTGATGCATCATTTATGCACTGCCTTAAGTGTTTATTGGGTAGAGTGTGCAAGAGACAAAGCATGAGAGTCCTGCTTACAGCCCTTGCTACCTAGAGACACATTTGCTGATATGTAATAGAATTTCATCCAAGAGCAGATACTGCTTAACTCGTTCATTTCTAGTGAGCTGAAGTTCAGATCTTCCTTTAATGTTTAACCCCAAATATGCTGATTTGTATTTTCACTTCCAGGAGACACTCGCACTAAAAAGAGTATGTTTTGCACTCTAACAATGGGATAGAATGAGGATGTAGACTCTCCACCAGAAAGTTACCATTTGGGGGTGGTGGTTTAGGAGAGGGCTCTTGAGGATGGACTAGAGCCAACTTTTCACCATAAAGAGCCTCTTTTAAAAAAATATATTTTATTGATTTTTTACAGAGAGGAAGGGAGAAGGATAGAGAGTTAGAAACATCGATGAGAGAGAAACATCGATCAGCTGCCTTCTGCACACCCCCCACTGGGGATGTGCCCGCAACCAAGGTACATGCCCTTGACCAGAATCGAACTTGGGACCCTTTAGTCCGCAGGCTGACACTCTATCCACTGAGCCAAACCAGTTAGGGCAAAGAGCCTCTTTTTTTATCCAGTGCTTTTATATTTGAAAGACATTTTCCTGCTTAATTAGTATAAATTAATTAATTTTCTTTTAAAATTGAAGGCATTCATAATTATCAATCAGAAATTGTGATAAACATGAAATGACTGATGTTACCATACTGAATCAAAAAATTTCCAGCCAAAATTAGAGAAAGTTGGCATTTTACTTGGTATGTGAGAGGTTTTTGGTGCATGACTAAATGTTTAAATATATGTTAAGCTTTTGGAAATGCTGAAAATAGAACTGATCTCTGTTATTACTTTTACAGACTACCTAGGAATCCAGAGACCCCCAAGTGGGGAGCAGTTGGATTTAGCAATTGCCATAAATTCCCTTCTACTTTTAACATTCTACGATTTGTGAATACCATTAAAATGAACGAAATTGACCAGTTACAAATGTATTTCCAACAGTGAATTTTGAAATCCAGGTCCAACATTTGTGGAAGGTTGGGGGAAAGGTACATTTAGATACCCCCAAAACTTGGAGAACAGGGTAGGGACACAGTACTTTGGTTTGCCCCACAATTTTCTTTGGTAAACAACCCAAAGTAGCAATATGTATGTTGTCATCCTTGACTACAGACAGTTCTACTTGTGATAAAAACAAAAATAAAAACAAAAACCAGATTCTTCCTGTGATACGGTCTCCAAACCCAGAGTGGATCTTACGGTACTCTGTATCCCAGGTCTCACATTGCAGGCAGAATGATCTGAAAAACCAAAGTTGACTATATCGAGCCTCTCTTGTGTTTCAATTGCCCATGGGCTCAAATTTAACCTTCTTGGCTTGATGTACAAGGTCTTTGACAATGATCCTAATCTATACCTGATTCCTCTCCACATATGTTATGAACCTGCTATACTACATTTTTTTTATTATACTTGCATCTATTAGACCTTTCATAAACCCTTGCCTTTATACGTATTATGCTGCTATCCGGAATATTCTCTCTGTTCAATCTTTGTTGGATACATTTCTAATGTCTGGCTAAGATAATTGCACTTAGGTACCAGGCACTCATTTAATTTTCACAATGATGTGGTTGCCATCATTAGTGCCACTTTGTGGAGGAGGAACCTGGCCTGGAGAGGTTAAGTAAACTTCCCAAAGTCACACTGCCAATAGATAGTGGAGCCAGGATTTGAACCTGTGCAGCCTATCATTTCAGGACCTAAACTCTTAACCCCCATGCCAAGCTGCCTCTCCCCTAAGATGGCACTTCCAAGGGAAAAGGCTATCCCAAACCCCTCACATGGAGTCAGCTCTTCAGTTCTTAGGATTCCCAAAGTGCTTTCTAAAGCATCCTCATAGAATTTGGCAAGTTGCATTATTCTGTCTCCCTGTGCCTTGGTAATTTGTGAGTAATTTTGAGTAATCATTCAACTTCATATGCTCAGAGCCTAGAAAAATGCCTGCTACCAGGTAAATACTTAGTAGAATGAATGAATGAATGGACAAACACAGAAGCACTTGTCTGTACACAGGTGGTTCAGGATCATCTTTCCTTCTAGGACATGCTCCTGGGATATCAGTTGAAAAACACTTCCTTCCAATAGATTTTACTGTTTCAGGGGTGCAGAACATTCCAACAGGGAAATGTAGAGCTCTCTGTTGTCATCTTCATGGGACAGTAAATCATTTCCAAATCTTGCAAAGATGCCTGTGAATTCTGCTGAGTATCCATGTAGCACTGCAGTCCGACAATGTTGATTTATGTAAGTATAGGTTTGGTGCTCTGCAAGAGCTCACCATCTGCTTAAGTTGTGCTTACTTTAAGTACCAGTCAGCATTTTCCTGATGAGTTATAGAAGCATGGTAGTTCAATTTAATTTTTAAGCAAAGTCTGTTTAAGAATAATTTGTTAATTACTAGTTGGTTGATTTTGTTTCCTTAAATTAAGGGCTTCAGTTAATATCACATGCTTGTTGCCAGCTTGCTGGAAGCCACCACTGTGGTGCCCACAGTGGCATGGTATATTTTAGTCCTGTTTTTCTATGTCAGCCCCAAACCCAGCTTTTAAATTCATCTTTAGCTTATTTTACAAGCCTGGAAAGTAACTTGATGGTTTACTAGCTTTAGGATTGCAAGTTGGAAGCTTAATTTAACAGACACTTATAAAACAGTTTAGGCAGAAATTGATTATTAGGCCTTCAATATAATGGGCCACACAGCCTTGGATCAAGGCTAATTCTTCAAAATACAGAATTAGAGTTAGCACCATTTGGGCTGAAGGTGTTTCATCAACTGCACACAAGACAGCATCCAAACCTGTGGATGGCTTGAAGCCCAGTGATTTTTTTTATAAGAAAGGAGACATTTGGCAGTCTATTATTGGGAGGTTTGCAGAGGCTGGCCATGGCCAGCCAAAGAGAGCACAGAGTTTGGGTGACTCTAGATGTGTAATGGTTTTGTAAATGTTTTGGTTTCAATAACATTTCAAATGCATTTTATCAATGCATTTTCCCTTTAATTTTTAAAGCCTTGTGTATTTCAAGGGAAATTTAGTCCATATGTTTTTGATTCATTTATATTTAACTCATCAAAATGTTGTTTTCTAAGAGTTATTTGATGTCCTCGAAGACTTTAGAGCTTGGTTTAAATACCTTCCAATGTTCTTTATCCCTCCTTTTTAAAAATAGAAAGCCATCTACTCTTGGCAAAACTTAAATTCACACACACCAAAAGTTTGCATTTGTTTGAAAGCTCCAAGCCCATAAAGCCATTAAGCTGGGCCAAATGCATTCTCCAGCTCCTGGTAATGTGTGAGCTCCATTACTCAGAAGCACAGAGTTCTTTACCTTTTGATAATCTCTGGTGTTCACTGAAAGAAACTCTAAAAAATAAAATGTCTGCCCTTTGCTAGATCTTTGATCTTGGGAAAGCTACTTAAGCTTCCCTCGATTTAGTTTTCCTATCTGTAAAGTTGGGCTATATTTGTCTTGCCTACCTTCCCGAATAATTGAAAGGATTAAAAGAGCTAATATTAAAGTCCTTTGGAAAACACAAATAGCTCCACAAATAAATCACATCTCTTTTCTTGATGGTATTGTTCTTTATAAGATATTAAGTACTCAACCTTAGTGAATACTTGTTATTTGCCAGGTACTATGTAAGACATTCTATAAATTACTATCTTATTTAATCTTCCTCATACCTGGTAAAGGATAGATACTCTTAGTTTCTACATTTTGGGAAGATGAAACTTGGTTTAATTTGCCCAAAGTCTTATAGTTTGTGAGTGGAAGAGCTAGATATAAATCTAGCCCTTTATGAGTTTTAACCACTAAGTTGTATAGTATATGGTTGGAGCCCTTATAATGACTGTAATATTGTGACTCAGTATTAAAGTTTATCTTGAGTCATAACTGAGTCTCTCTATATCATTAAGATCACTTACAGTGTCATCAATTGTGAACTCAGTGCCTGGCACATATCTGCTTTCTGAAATATGGTAAACAGTTAATGTTCAAAAAATGCTGGTTCCGTTTTCCATAATTCTTCTTGGACAAGTCTTCTCTTTCACATCTGATAGGTACAGATGTCCTTCTGGGGCTGATCCCTCAAAAGGATGATAATGTTTTCCAGAGGGAGTTGAGCTCTGAAGTTTCCCCTCATACATGTTTGTTCTTTTAGCTGCTACACACCTACAAAAGGAAAAAAGTGGATTAACAACTCAGTGTCTTAGGATGTTTGTCCCCTTAATGTAGCCATTGCTTTGGATGAGCCCAGCCTCACTGACCTTTAGCCAAGCTTGTAGTGTAGAAAAAGCAGTGCCCAAGAATGTTCACTCAGCATCTCACTGGAACACGGGCCCCACACATGCACCTGTTGGGGGAGGGGAGTGGGTGGCGTTTGTCTGTGTCTGTTGGAGCGAGGGTAGGGGTGGTCACAACTGGGAGAACAAAATACAGAAGTTGATGACCCAAAGGTCTTTTATTTTCTCTGGCATTCCCAAAAGGTGGCTTCTGATTACACAACTATCCCACATTCCTAGCCAACCTCAGGTACACCTCATGCCTCCTCTTTTTCTCTTTGGCTTCTTCTTTTGACTTGGAGCAAATATTTTATAAAGATCGGAATCTACTAATGAAAGAGACAAGAAGCAGCAGGAAACCACTTCAGTGAGTGAACTCTTTTAGGGGGGTGCATGTGTGATTTCATTTTTATTGCTTCCAATTTTTTTAGATCTGTTTAATTTAGCATTGGATACATCAGAGTTCGTTTGGCACTGACAAGATCCCTGTCCCCCAGGCTCTACTTTCTTCAGTCCACACTTCCTTTCTTGGCCCAGGAACCCCCACTGTTAGTGATATGGAGGGGGTGGGTTTAGCTGTTGGATTTTGCCATCTTTTTCATGTGATCTCTGGAGGAATTTTCAGATATTGAAGTGGGCTTTTAACCACCTAAATTTTGGGGGTGGCTTGACTGGTTGCCAATGGTGACTTCTAGAACACATGAGCCTTGAATTTTTTAGTCTCCAGGGTTGATTAATCCAGAACAGGGGTGGGGGAATTGATAAACTGGTAGGGTTTATCACTGAGTTTACACTCAAATCCTGAAAACATAAACCCAACAAAAAAACCAGCAAGCAATGTGTAAAGTGTTACTTTTAAATTTATTTTAAAATTTATTTGGTTCTCTATTCAGGATTTGAATGCAGACACAGTTACATGGGCCCTGGGGCCAGGTGGAATTAGAGATGATTTAGTCTAACCTCTGTGGGAACTGAGGCCCAGAAGGGCTAAACAAGTTGCTTCTGGTCAACTGCTAGGAGCAGAGCCATGGCTGGTACACAGGCCTTGCGATTCCTCCCTTCTTTGAGGTTCTTTCTGTTGTTCTCAGCTCACACACCTGCCCTTGACTGAGGTACAAAAAGACTCTGGCTTCTTCACCATTTCTTAACCACTGGCTAAACCCTCTTTCTTTTCTTAACATGGCTTTTTCCTGCTCTTCATCTTGGACAAGTTTCTTTTACTTCTCCTTTCCTCCCCTTCCTGATAGTATGTGCACATTGAAGCAAAGTAAATCACATGCAAAAGAATTTAAGTTAAAATATCATTTCCCTTGGCCACTCACCCGAGGTAATCTTTTCTAACTGGCTGGCTCAGTTTTTGTATTTTTCTGGGAATGACTGTCAAACTCTAAATATTATCAATGTTTCTTTATCATCTTTTTACAACTTTTATTAAATTTCTGCTTAGAAAGATGGAGATTTAGCTCTGATTCTTCTCTAACCCCTGCCTTCTCTCAATGTTTCATTATTATTTTTATGTCTTCTCTTGGTTGCTTGTGACTTTAAATTATAAGTTGCACCTTCATTTTGTGTTCCATCAACTTTTAATCAGTTTCTGAAGATGAAGCTCTGAGCCCTCGGAAAATCACGTCCTTACCTTACTCCCTTTCCTATCCCACCTTTCTTTAGCTCCATAGTTACTTTCACATTGTATTTACATTTTCATTTTGTTTTGCAACCACACCATGTCTTCTGTGCTTTTGTTTAACTCTAGAAGTTGAAAACCAATGAATAGCATGAATATGAAGACTAGGCAGTTTTTGTTTGTTACTTGGTCAAATAATGTATTAGAATCCTTCTCTAGTGGTCTTAATGTCATAATTTAAGGGCTTGTCAGAAGGAATATTCTTTACATCAAGGTCACGATTGACCTTTATGTTACACTGGAGGCCTGGTGCATGAAATTGGTGCACTCGGGGAGTGGGGTCCCTCAACTCGGCCTGCGCCCTCTCACAGTCCCGGATCCCTCAGGGGATGTCCGACTGCTGGCTTAGGTCCAATTGGGGAGCGGGCCTAAGCCAGCAGTGGGACATCCTTAGCACTGTCGAAGAGGTGGGAGAGGCTCCCGCCACCGCTGTTGTGCTTGCCAGCTGTGAGCCCGGCTTCTGGCTGAACGGTGCTCCCCCTGTGGGAGCGCACTGACCACCAGGGGGCAGCTCCTTCATTGAGCCTCTGTCCCCTGGTGGTCAGTGCACGTCATAGCAACCGGTTGTTCCACTGTTCGGTTGATTTGCGTATTAGCCTTTTATTATATAGGATAAGTTGCTTAAAATCATTTGAGCTAGGTTGATAACTCTGTCATTTTCTCTTAAGAAGGTCCCTGTCAGCCTTTCCTCTGATTTTTCTTTCCTACCTCTTCCTCTTACCTAACACTTCATAGTGAAATAGAGGCAAATACTGCTGAGCTTTCTTAGACATAGCAACAGTCAAAAGTTGAAATCTAGTCTGTGAGGTGAGCTCAGTCAATGATGAGATTAAATTTTTGGCCTTTCTTGGGACCACTGGAATGGAATCTCATGTGCCCTGAGATAATCTCCTATTACATAATCTATAATAGGAGAAGCTGTTATTTCCGACAATCAATTGATTTTGCTGATGAGTTTGATTTTCTTTGTATATGTATTTATTTCTGCTCTTTTCTTTCTAAAGGAGGATGTCAGTATAATAGATGCTGTTTGTTTGATGGATCCCGATGAGATTGATAATAATGATTCTGATGCTTTCTATTGGGCTGAAATAATAAAAAGCCCAAGGGTGTTTATAATATGCCTAACTGGGTTTTATATCAATTAGTGAGTATCCAAGTGCTTTACATAATAATACATCACTGGAAACTGCTACTTAATAGAGCCTGGAAAATCTCAAATATTATTCCAGTTCGGAAATGTGATACCTGCTGTTCTAAACTGCTGTTCTGATACTTGATTTGTATATTATGTGAAATATTGAAATACCAGGCTTGCAATTTCTCATGCTGAAGAAAATATGCTATTAGGAAATGCCCAACATAGATTTAAAAAATATATATTTGCAGCAACTCAGATGATTGCCTTTAAACCCTAATTTTCCCCAGATAATGAATTGCCACAGGAACTGATCAGTTTGGACAGTTCTGCCTCATCATAACTCTGCATATCCTTCTCACTGTCATTGGATCTTGGATAGGAGAAGAGAAACATGGGGTAGTAGGAGATGAAAACTGGCTCTTTAGACTTGTCTGAAGTCTTGATAAAATGTTGAAAATGGGTTATAATGTATATTCTCTGCAATTCATAAGTCCTTTTGAAACACTGATCTTCTTTATGATATGGTGGAGTTTTGGGAGTCAGTGATGAAATAGATGCATATCCCTAAGGAACTGTAAACCTGGGAGCAGAGTGTCCAGCATTTGTAGGTCTATAAGGAATCCCAGACTGAAAGGGAAAAAAGCTCTTTGTGCCTCCAGTCAAGGTGATTTGGGGGAATAGAAAAGGTCATTGATTCTTCTAATGTGCTTCACAAGTAGCCCAGCAGTAACTGTGATCTGGGAAACTATAGGGGTCTATGGCATGTGTGTATGGAGTGAGTATGAAGTGCATAAAGGGAAGGAGAAGAATACGATGGGAGAGTCCATGCTTGAGAATCCCTTTCCTAAAGGAACTGCCCTACCTCCAATTGTGCATTCATTAAAGTATCTTCCTTGGAAAGTAGCTAGTTTATATTATGTCTGGCATCTAACATTTCTCAGACCTAAGGTTATACCAGTTGTATTAAGCTTTCTGAAAGTCTTTCTGTTGTTTGGGTATAAACAAGTAGGGCCCAGGCTGGTCTGGCCTTCTACAGTTAATCTGGATTCTAGTCCCTTTCCTGGGATATCTTTTTGTCCTTTTGCCAGATATACATGGTATTCCCAAAAAATGTATACACATTTTAACAACTGATAGCTCAACTTTGTAAATAAAATGTATTTTAATAAACACTGTTTTTATAATTATTCAAAGTGTGTGTATACATTTTTGGGGGATACCATACACACACACACACACACACACACACTCCCCACTCCTCCCCCCCACCTGGGAAAAATTAGTCTTAGTTGAAGCTGGTTGTGGGGCTGTAGCTTAAAAACAGTGGAATCTGAATCTACTTCAAAGTTGCATGACATGTGTGTTTGTGTGTGTGTATACGCACATATGCACATGTGTGCACATGTGCTATGAATCTGCAGGGTGGTGAATGCGGAAGATCACAGTAGTGTGTGCCAGCACCCTTACAGGAGCATCCCTCTTCAGATACCTCTCTCTAGAGAGTGAAGCTAACCTGATCTTTCTATCCTGGGTCCTAGGAACTTGGTTGCAAATATGGGTTGGATTTATATACAGTTCAGTTGCCTTACTTTAAAAAAAAAGCTGATGTGTTTTGTATGGATTCCTGAGCTCTCATTCTTGACTAGCCTCCAAAGAATTTCACAACAGATCATGTATTTTGAAGTGCATACCTATATAATATATACACACATTTACAACAATTGCAAGTTGTATGTAGGTGTCAGTACTGCATGTTCTGGCGTTACCTGCTAGATCCTCTTGACAAGGCAATAGTCCCTGCTCCCACTCTCTGCTTTTCCTGTGTCATCTGTTGGTCCACCTATGAGCCATTCTGGACCATCTTGGAATGATTTTTTTCTATCATTGATGTTAGCATCACTAACACAATCTCAGCTCTTTGCCTGCAGTTACTCAAAGTTATGTTTCCTCATCCCGTGTCTTCATTATCTCCAGCCCCATCAGATAAAATGATCCATTTTATGACAAATACTTTATAATAAACTAATGCTTTCTTGCAATACATCTTATAGATAAAAAACTATCCTAGACACATGATTACGAAAAATGCCCTAAATATAACATAATGAAGAAATAAAAGAAATGTAATCTTAATAAAATAATACGTATTTATATCAGTCAGGGTTTTAAAATTTTTTAATGAAATGGTATGTATTTATATCTGACAGGAAGGACATGACATAGTAAAAAAGAGTTTAATTGAAAAGACTTGAATGAATGTGAGGGGAGGGTTCCGGGAACCAACGAAAGATAATGAGGGACCCAGAGAGCAGAGACAGCTGGAAGTTCTTATCCCCTCACCAGGCTGCAGGAACTCTGTGAGAACTCAGAGCTGGAAGAGGGAAGACAGCGAACACTCAGACCTTAAGATTAAGAAGGAGGGAGCAGGGAGCGAGTACCGAAGCTTCTCTCTCCTCTTTCCCTTGGATCTCATGCCACTGATTCTCATTGGCTCAATGCTGGAAGCCAGAGGGCTAGGACTCTTTGGAAATGCAGTCCATAGAGCTCAGTATTCTGATGCAGAAAGCAGGATAGAGAAAGGCAGAGAGCGGGTCAAGGTGGGGTGTGGCACGTGGAGAAACAGCACAGTATTACAGTCTGCACGTGTTAGGTGCTACTGTGCTGGAAGACTTAATGAAGGGTCAAGTTCTTGCACTTAGGTGTAGGATTTCCTTGAGAATATGGGAATTCAACAACGGGTTGTCTTGTGTTGGTAACTCTAATGTTCTCAAATGGCGAACAACTCTTGGTAAAGTTCCAAATTAAACCAAATACAATCTCTTTCCAGGTTGCATTTCTGAAAATTTAAGCATATATAAAAACCATGCATTTAGTGTATACATATAAAATTGAGTTAATTTCTCACATAATTTTAAGTATATGTTTTTTCTACATGGTATTTGAGAGTTGGATGGGTGGGTGCCGGGCAAGTATCTGTTCAGCAGGAGTGCCTTGTCTATTACAGGGCAGTTTGCATCCTTGACCCCCACCCACTAAATGCCCATAGCACCCCTCTAATTATGGTAAAGACCAAAATGAAGCACCCAACAATTTTCAAAATGCCCCCTGGGTATGGCCTTCCCTGCTATGAGATACTGGTCCAGCTTTTTCTGGTGCCACTTGCCATGTCATCACCCGTGAAATGGCTAAAGGTGCAAGTTGCCTACCATTGGGGTAAAATAAAATAAAATCTCTGTGAATTAAAATGCTGCCCTCTTAGCACACAATGCGATATACAGATGACATATTATAGAATTGTACACTAGAAACCTATATAATTTTATTGACCAATGCCACACCAAAAAATTCAATAAAAAATAAATAAGTAAAAATGCTTCCTTCTTCTCCTTGCTGGGGTGAAAGAGGTTTTGCAAACCTTTTTGCTGGGAGAGGATATAGTCCAGGCTCGTTGATGTCTGAAAGAGACTTGCCTCCAGTAAGTGTCCTCATCGCCTCTCTGCTACTGTGTTACTGTTCAACATGCCCTCCCGGCCAAAGCTGTGGTATTGCAGCTAATGTAGCCCAGCCACTGTTTCCTGCAGCATCAGATCAGCCAGAATGTGGGCTCCCAGGGCACCTGTGATGACAGGCACCAGCATTCAGTCCCTGCGGCTCTGCCATCCTACCAGCATTCCTCAGTTTTCTCCCAGGACTTCTCTCTTCCTGTTTCCCTCCTCGTCCATGTCAGCCACATTGACCCCTCCCCCACTGTCACCTCACAGCATCTGTGGGTACCACATCCCCACCTGAGCCTAATAAGCTGGGCCACTATTTGTCATGATGGAGCATGATCAGTCTCCCTGTGGCTCCACCCTCCCCTTATTACTATAACCTTCGTTTGTCAGTGTCCATGTCTCAGGGTCCCCAAAGCTACTAGCATGAACATTATTCTTAGTGTGTACTATTAAGCACATAAAGTTGTATGGCCCTTTCTAAAGGGCCATGGTCTCATTATGCTGATGCTATTTTTCAACGTGAAAAAACTGCTCTGTCACCTCAAAAGTATCTTCCTCACTTGGAGGATCTGGCCTATTGTAAGGGAGACTGTTTTGACTTGGGGCTAGCTGGCTATGGAGGGCTGAATATGCTGGTACCTACTTCCACACTCCTTTCTGTCATGGATGCTGAAGTTATGACCTTCTAGTGGCTTTAGCACACCACCTCACTTTGTCCTTGGGTGGTACGCCCCTGTAATTGTGCAGTGGCATCTGACCACCTCCCTAACATGCACCTGCAGTTCTTTTTTTAAAAAATATATTTTTTATTTCAGAGAGGAAGGAAGAGGGAGAGAGAGAAAAAAAACCCAACATCAATGATGACAGAGAATCATTGACCAGCTGCCTCCTGTACACCCCCTACTGGGGATCGAGCCTGCAAACCAGGCATATGCCCTGAACCGGGAATCAAACCGTGACCTCCTGATTCATAGGTCGATGTTCAACCACTGAGCCATGCCTGTGGGCCACCTTCAGTTCTTTTAATCAGGTAATGAGCAGAAGCTTTAAACACAGCATTTGACTGAAGAAGTGGTGTGGGAGGTAAAGCCACCTGTGAAATCGTTTCAAGTCATCTGTTACGTTTGTTGAGGTGTATGTCAATCCCCAGACATATTCTGAAATGTCTACAATGGAGGATGCTCCGGGCTAAACTCCATGGAGCAGCAGAGATGGACAAGACTGAGAGAGCTTACTGTCTGGTGGGGAAATCAGGCCAGCAACCAGAGCAGTTCATTGTGATTTGGGAATAGACAAGGGAATGGGAAAAGGGGGTAGAAATTTCCTTATGGTGGCATTTGAGCCAAGTCTTGAAGGTAGAACAAGATTGTAATAAACATGGAAGGGAGGAAGGGTGCTGCTGAGAGCTTGAACAAAATGCTATTTGTAAATTAAATGCTAAAATTGTGTAGTAGGCTTGGTAGTGGTGAGAAATTTAGGACTGAAGGAATGTAGGGTTTATGTAGCTGTGAGCCCACCCAGCAGGGAATAAAAGTCAGGGCTGGACAGCAGAGCACCTGAGAGCTTCGGGGCTTTGATGCTTCACACAGGCACTGAGGAGGAGGTGAAACAGTAACACTAGATCCTAGGAAGTAAGCAGGAAGGAGATGGTTAACAGGCTACTGTAATAGCTCTGGTCAAGATGCTATGGCAAAGGCCTGCGTTTGCTTGTGTCCGATATCAATGGAGAGTTGCATGCATTTTACTTCTCAGCAATGCTGGAGGAATGCCTGAAACCTTCATTTCTTTTCTCACTATGTAAGAAATGTTACTGGCCTGGTCAACTTTTAACCTCCTCAGTCTCACCAAGTCTAGGCCACAGAGGCAATGGTCACATTTCCTCTGTGCTCTCACTTGTGTAGGGAAGAGAATGTCATATACTCTGTGAGTGTGAAAATAAAAGGAATTCAGATTATTCTTGGGCAGGCTTCTGACATTGTTTCTAAGCAATAGCTAGAGTTTACATCCTCAAAAAAAGGTTTCCTCTAAAGCATGTACTAAAGAGAAAGGCTGAGAGGATTGATCCCCCCCCAAAGAATCCATAAATATTTACATAAGTGCAAGTTACAAATCTGTGGCTTCGAGATTATCGAATTTCACTGCTTTTACACTCACAGCATATAAATTTCCAGCAGGCACTTGCTGGTTGTGAAGGCTCAGTCTTTGGAGAATTGTCTCCTAGTTTGTTTCCTTTGCTCTTGGAAAACAAATCTCTCCTGCGCTGTTTTTAATGCTCTCACTTACGGTTATGGATTGGCCATTGGCAGTCATGGGCTTTGGCCGAGGGGGCTCCACAGTGATGGACTGCTTGCTAATGGGGGCACTACATCCTGAGCCAAGAGGCTGCTTTTAAAGACCCTTTTGGTAACACAATAATTCTCTCCATAAGAGTTCCCTAGATGGTAGTGGAGATCAAAGTCTTTGTGGAGTTCTTAAGCAAACGAAAAAAAGCAACACTAAAGATACTGTCCCTTTAGCAGAGAGGCAGGTTAACGGGTCTTCCTTAAATGTGGCTGTTGCATCTGCTGTTTTGCACATGGACAGACCTCACCTATTTCATTCCTGACCTTTCTTTACAGAACTTGCCTGGGGCACATTCTCTTCTTTAAAAAAATATTTTTAATTGATTTCAGAGAGGAAGGGAGAGGGAGAAAGAGATAGAAACATCAATGATTAGAAAGAATCATTGATCAGCTGCCTCCTGCACACCTCACACTGGGAATCTGGTGGGGAAATCAGGCCAGCAACCAGAGCAGGGATTGAGCCCACACCCCAGGCATGTGCCCTGACTGGGAATTGAACCATGATCTCCTGGTTGACGCTCAGCCACGCCAGCCAGGCCACGTTCTCTTCTTGTTTGGACAGATAGGACAATCACCGAGTAAAGCTTTCATAAAAATTCATTCTGAATTCTACAATTGCTAGATTTGGACTGGCCTACTAACTTTAGAAATCTAAGTCTGTATATACTAAATAGCAAATTTCTTTAATATGCAAGGGGCAGGCTCACCCCTGTGTCCTACATGTGGTAGGCAATTATACACATTTGTGGGACAGGGGAGTAGTTGACCTGAAAATAGTTCCTCTGTGTCTTCTATCAAAATAACTTTAAGATTTGGTTTTAAATGTGAGAAGTTGCTACATAAAAAGTAAACAAAATGAGTTTAAAATTCCTGACAATGGGCCATGCCAAGGATTGGATTTTATGTTGATGTGCTTAGGTACATTAGATAAATGCAGGAAAACTTAAGTTTGTAGAAGACTTGCTTTCAGACAGAGAAACAAAGGGGCCATTTCTGTCTTGTCCTGGGACTCAGGTGCTCAGCTAGGTATAACCCGGTGACTTACAAAAGTGGCCTTGGTGGTAGGTGGGCTTAGAACTGGGTCTAATCCCTGCCTCAGAACTGATGAGGCTGAGGGAAGGGTTATCCTGGTGCCCACTGCAGTAACTGATCATGGTCCTTACGAGATATTTATAATAGGAACTCTATATGAGGGGTGGGTTTCTCAACAAGTCTACATACTAAGGCCAGAGAATGAATGGTGGTTGTCCTATCAGACTTTATGCCATTGGACAGGCCTCTGGGCCTGGAAAGGGAACTTGGAAGAGCACGGTAGGACTCTAGCCTTGAGAGGAAGCTATGTTACTAGTCAGATGGCTAGAACAGGGAGCCAAGACAGAACCCTAGAGAAGATACCTGGAGCTGGAGTCTTGCTCCCAGCAGGACACATTAGCAGTGAGGCAGACAAGCCATGTCTTAGATTCAGATATTAGTTCCTTAAGAAACCCCTACATCAGGTTAAGCTTAGTTTTGGGTCTTGGAGAAATACCTGAGACTGTTTAGTTTATATCTTCTAATGTTTAGCAAGATGCCTGGCAGTGCAGCACACATTAACTAATAGATTGCAATGGAGTGTCATGAGTGGTGTTTTGAAAATGTAAAAAAACAATGCAAGCTTATATAAAGTTGGATTAAATTTAAAAAAAGCCTTTTACTACTATTGAGGTTATATAATCACCAAAAGGCAGGTAGGAAAAGTCTGTGTCGAGAGAGGGATCCTGAACTTACTCTGGAAGCTGTGTAGTCTGGTGAAAAAAGAAACAAACAAACAACACAGGCTATGATTTCAGATAGATCTGGGTTTGAATCTCAACTGCTGAACACTGTGTGATCATGGCCAATGACTTTACCTCTCTGAGCCCAGCTTAGTCACCAGTAAAATATGGATGCTATTGTTTTTCTGGAAGGGGTGTTATAGGAATTAAATGTATTGATATGAGGTCAATACTTATGTGGTTCCTGAGACATAGGGGGCAATGGGAATGGCAATTCACATAGAGAGTCCCAAAAGAGCTGCGGAGGAGAGAGGTAGGAAGTTTTTAATGCCTTGCTGTGGGATCTGATGATTCTGATGGGCCTCATCCTAATGCTCCCTCTCTGATGCGATTTTTGCTGATGTAATGGGCTGGGTCGATGTCCTGCAGATTTGATGACAGGACACCCACACCCTGTCCCCTCCCTGCCAAGATGGACTGTACTTATTGACTCCACTCCCTTGTTGACCCCTCCACATGAATGCCCCAGTGGAATTTGGGCTTTATTCATGGCCTCCTGGAAAAATCAGCACAGGCACCTGGTGGTGGTCATGTTCTTAGAGACAGAGCTTGTCTTCAGAGCTGGCTTCTAGCCACCTGGGCAAACCCCACCCCTCTCATCTTTTGTCCCCCTCATTCAGTTTTCTCACATTTCTATTTCTTATTTTATCCATTTGAGTTTGCATCTTGGCTGTCCTTCTCGTTTGGAGGAGTGGGAGAGTACTGAAAATAAGAATCAAGAAAAAAGGTTCAGCCAGTGTGCTCAGTGGATGAGTATTAACCTATGAACCAGGAAGTCAAAGTATGAATCCCAATTGGGGCACATGCCTAGGTTGCGGGCTTGATCCCCAGTGTGGGGTGTACAAGAGGCAGCTGATCAATGATTCTCTCTCATCATTGATGTTTTTATCTCTCTCTCCCTTTCTCTCCAAAATCAATACAAATTATTTTTAAAAAGGAATCAAGAAAAGTCTTTTTCCCCCCATTGCCAAGGCTCCCAGAAAATTGAGACTAGTTGTTGGATTAGAGTCATGTGGCCCTGGTGTCTCTTTATTAAGTCACCCATAAAGGCAAGGCCCATGGGGCGATTTTAAGTTTTGGAACCTTAGTACCATGAATTGCATTAAATGCCTTATTCTACACTATTGCCCCCACCTCTTATTCCTCTTTTCCCTTCCAAGTAAAGCAGAAAGCAGACAGAATACATACTTAGGGATACGCTGGCTGATTAGAATATGATCAGACTATATCTTTTACTGAAAACATGACCAGGCTATGTTCCCGTGGGAAGGCAGGCTGATGTTGTGGAGAGTCCATCTTGGGTTCGTGCTGACCGTGGCTTTGACTGGCTCAGTGACCTTATCCTTTCTGGGCCCAGTCATCATTAACTGATATTTACTGAGTGTTGAGTATATTTCTGGCACTGAACAGATGCTTCATACATGTTATCTTCTTTAATCCTCACCACAATCTTTATAAGAATGTGTAGTTATCCCCATTTTATACTTGAAGAAAATGAGGCGCAGAGAAGTAAATTAGTGGCATTAATAGAACTAATGACTTTCCTACAGCTGCAGTTCCCGACACTGATACTGTGGCTTCTACTGCTATTGCTCTTATTAAACCTCACTACCTGTTAACTACTGTCCCCTTGCAGTCATGTGACATATAAAGACATTTGATGTTTCTATAAAATAGTTTGTCTTGCCTACTTCACAGAATCGCTTTGAGGAAGAAGAAATTTAAAAAGTATCAATTGTTTACAAATGTAAAAATACACACTAATATGAAGAAATGAAAGTTGGCAGAAATAACAGAAAGAGAAATAGAACAGGATAAAAGGGAGAAGGTAAATAGAAAAATGATTACCTATTAACATATAAGAACTTACCATATCTAATTGCTTCACGTGTTATTTTATTTAAATTTCATAACAACTTAAGAGAGGTACATGCTAGTGCCATTGTTATCCCTGATTTACAGATGAGGAACCCATAAGATCACATACCTGGCACGCAGCACCACTGGAATTGAAGCTCAAATCTAACTTGGGAGCCTGCAGTTTTACCTCTGATAATGTGATGTTCTGCCCTTTAAGGGCTTTCAGGGGGGTAAGGGCAAAGGCTAGCAAACCCATGAGAAGGTCTCCTCACTCATTTTTTTCAGATGAGGTGTCTGTCATGAAGGTGGTGACAGCTAAGGTGATTTCTAAAGCACTCATAGGAATTGGCCATAAATAAGACAGGGGGGTTAGGGAAGAGCATCATCAGGCAGAACCTTACTAAAGAGTTCATAATTTACCCTAGAGGACAATGAAGGGTTGGATGTAGGGGAGTGCCGTGCTTGGCGCTGAGGTTAGAAACATTACTCTGGCAGCTGTGTTGGCCATGTGGCAGGACTGGGGGCAGGAGGGTGTGTGGTAGGCAGGAACGAAGGCCATGAGCCCAACAGACTCGACTGTCAGCACTGGGGGACAGGTGACTTAGCCTGTCTGAGTCTTTGATTTTTCACATTTTAAAAATGAAGAATAATGACAACACCCACCCAGTAGGATTACCGTGAGGATGAAATGAGAGCTGTTTTGCACAAGTGAGTGCTTCGTGAGGATCAGCTATTCATACTGTGAGCTGTTCCAAGAAAAGTAGTTAAGGATGATGATGAATATTTTGTCTCAGATGGTGGCAGTGGGAGTGGAGAAAAGTGGACAGATTTAAGAGAAGTAGAATCGAGAGAATTTGACCATAAATCACATGCGGGTGGTAGGAAAGGACAGAAAGGACTGTGAGAGGGAGGAAAGTGGTAGAAAAAGGAGAAGACAGCACGAAACGAGTAGAGGAAGGGGTGTCAAAGATGTGGATCCTATAAAAATACCAAGTGTTAGGAAAGGTGTAATCACAGAAGATGTACAAAGGAAAGATACAAACAAGAAGCAAGTCTTAGGTGGGTGAGAGAAAAATCCACATGTCCTAATTCACCACACTTTAAGAAGCACCTGTTATATTAGACAGCAATCAACAAGACAAGGTGTTCCAGTTATATTTTTTGATGGGTATTTGTTCTAGCATTTGTGCTTATTAAATGTTCATATTCTGAGTTTAGAGTAGAAAATATGTTCTTTTTCAAGATTGTTTTGGCTATTCTGAGTCCCTTGTATTTCCCTATGAATTTTAGGGTCAGTTTGTCAATTTATGCCAAAAAAAGCATTTAGAATTATGATTGGGATTATACTGAATCTGTAGATCAACTTGGGGAGTGTTATCATTTAACAATATTACTCCTTGCAAGTCATGAACTTGAAATGCCTTTTCATATATTTAGGTATCCTCTTATTTCCTTCAATGAAAAATGTTGTTGTTTTTAGTATGCAAGTCTTGCAATTCTTTTGTTAATTTATTACCTATTTTATTATTTTGATGCTATTGTAAGTGAAATCATTTTCTTAATTTTATGTTCTGAGTGTTCGTTGCTAGTGTGTAAAAATACAAATAAGTTTTATACATTGCCTTGTATCCTACAAGCTTGTTGAGAGTATTCATTAGTTCTAATAGTTTTTTTAAATTGATAGGTTCCTTAGTATTTTCTATACACAAGATTATGTCATCTGTGAATAGAGATATTTTTACTTGTCCCTTTCCAATTTGGATGCCTTTTATTCCTTGTTCTTGCCTAATTGTCCTGCTAGACCTCCAGTGAAGTGGAAGTGGTGAGAGCTGATATCCTTCTCTTTTTCCTGATCCTGGGGTAAAGCATCAGTCTTTCACCATTACATGTGATAACCATTGTGGGTATGTATTTTTTTAAAAAAGATTTTCTTTGTCAGATTGAGGAAGCACCCTTCTGTTCCTAGTTTTTATAGTGTTTTATCATGAATGTTGGATTTTATAAAATGCTTTCTTTCTGTGTCTTTGCAGTTGGTCATGTGTTTTTTTCTCCTTTATTCTATTAAATTGGTGAAATGTGTTCATTGATTTTCAGATGTTATACCAACTTTGCATTCCTGGGATAAATTCCACTTAGTCATGGTGTATAATCCTTTTTATATGTTTCTGGATTTGGTTTGCTAGTATTTTATTGAGGATTTTGCATCTATACTTGTAAGAACTGTGGTGTGTAGTTTTTGTTTTTCCTTGTCAGCCCTTGTCTGGTTTTGGTGTCATGATAATAATGGTTTCATAGACAAAGTTGGAAAGTGTTTTCTCCTCTTTATTTTTGGAAAGAGTTTGAGAAAGATTGGTGTTAATTCCTCTTTAGACATTTGGTAGAACTCACCAGTGAAGCCATCTGGGCCTAAGCTTTTCTTTGGGGGAATTAAAAAAAAATTTACTGATTCATTCTCGTTACTTTTATGGGTTTATTCAGATTTCTTCAGTCATTTTTGTTAGTTTGTGTCTTTCTTGAAAAATTTTCATTCTATCTAGATGATCTAACTTATTTTTCAGTTTTTCATACCTCATGCACCTTTTTTTCAAGTTATTATTTAAAAAAGGATGATATACTTTTTGAAAATAAAGGCTTCTGTAAGGCACAGCTATGTAGTTCCGAGGAACAGACCTTGTGATAATAATGACTATTACAGAGTATTTCCTGTGTGTTGGATATTTTGCTACATGCTCTACATGGGTAGTTTCATGTACCACAGCAGTTTGAGGTACTGTGTTATTCTGGAAACAGAGGCTCCCAATGGTTATGCAGTTGGCCTGTGGTGGGGTTGGTAACTGCATCCAGATAATGTGGACACTTAGGGTAGAATCTGTTGGGAGGGGTTCTTAGTCCCATCCTCACCAAGCCTTATTTTGGGAGAGAAGGGATTCTGAGGCCACCTCTTTATGCAGAATGTCAGGAGGTGCTGAGGACAGACAGGATGCAGAGCAGAGAGATGTCAGGACTCCTGCAGCTTCTGAAGAGCTCTGGAAACCACAAGACTGTGGTGGGTACTGCAGAGGGAGAGAGTAGGACAGGAGGACATTTTGAATTTCCCCCACATTACTCTCTAGAGCATCGGTTCTCAACCTGTGGGTCGCGACCCCTTTGGCGGTCGAACGACCCTTTCACAGGGGTCGCCTAAGACCATCCTGCATATCAGATATTTACATTACGATTCATAACAGTAGCAACATTACAGTTATGAAGTAGCAACGAAAATAATTTTATGGTTGGGTCACAACATGAGGAACTGTATTTAAAGGGCCAGAAGGTTGAGAACCACTGCTCTAGAGGCTGTCCAAGGCTCAGATGTAGGGGTGTGCTGGGAGCGTGGACTGGGGACACAGCACAGAGAGTTTTCCAGCTTGACCCAGGGCAGAACGTGCTGGGAAGGTGCTGGATGCAGTTTCTCCAGCCCCCAAGGTGAGAGGACAACCTCCACCCCTGTCTTTGGGACACTCCATGGGACATAGAACCCTTAGAGCAATAATTGTACCTTTGTATCATAAGTGTATTTTTAGGACTCACTGGCACTTAGGCTAATTCTTCAGCTGCAGAAACATCCCCCAAACACTGGAAAATGCGTTGTTCTCCTCCGTTTTAAGACTCCCATAGTATTTCGGGGCTTGAATTCAAGTCCCAGCTCCGCCTATTCCTGGCCGTGTGACCTCAGTCATAGCACTTTCCTCTCTAAACCTCAGATTCGTCATCTGCAAAATGAGAAAAAAATACATACATCTCATAAATCATTCTAAGAACCAAATTAAATTAACGTATGGAAAAGGTCTTTGTAAACTGCTAAACCCCACAAAGGTTAACATATGACTCCCTTTTTTTTCCCAAATGGAAAAAGCCATGGAGTGAATAATCTCGTGCGTGAGTGTCCATTTATGTCAGCCTGCTGAGGTCACGTGGTGTGACTTTGAAGTGGAGAAAGTGTGATTGTCAGGCTTTAGAAAGGAAGCAGAGAACCTGGGCTTCGCTGGCCTCTGCAAGGTGGCAAGCACAGCTGGAAAGGTAATGAAAAGGCAATGATCTCACAGAACTGCAGCCCCTCTCGGCGGCAGAAAAAGTCAAAATAAAGACAACTGAGAAGCCAGACTTGGGCAAGTTGAAGAAATGAAACAAAAATAGACCTGAAGGGCATAATGGCACCTTCATTTATATATAAAAAAGCATTATTAGAATAAATAGGTTCTATGTTTCTTTCCTGGGTCTTTCTAGCCAGTTCCATCTAGTTAGATGAATTGGTCATTTTAATCCTAAGTATATGACTGGGGCGGGGGAAGCCCTATGTTTTTAGTGTGGTTCCTTGTGAAGATTGAGCATGATAATGTTTCTCAAGATAGTGTTGTATCTATCATTGGCTGGTAGGACATTTTCACTGATTTTTTGGGAAAGTTTTAATCTTGAGAGAAGATGGGTAGGGTGGTGGAAAGACTGCAGGCGTCAGGGTTGGCATATGCCTTTTTGGCCCCTGGCTCCCTTCTTTCCAGCTGGGTCTTTGGGGATGCTGTTTACCCCAGATTTCCTTATCTGTAAGCTAAGGAGAATACAACACCTTTCCCATAGGGTTGAGATGAGGACTAATAAACAATGATAAATTGTTGTTACCTTCCCTGCCTTCTTTTTTGATTTAGCTTTTTACATCATAAAACCAACAGCACTTAATCAGAAAACATTTTGGAAGAAGTCCTTCTACCTCATCCCAGATAGGCCCTGAATGCTCTGAGGTGTCTTTGTCTAGGAACTTCTGGATTCCCAGAGCTCCCTTAACAAGATGGTCAAATGACATCGCTCTGGTCCATTGACTCCTCCAGAGAACCCTGAGTCCAACCTGTGCCCCTAGGGCACGGTCTTGCAATCTGGGCTCTGATCTAGGAGAATCAGTGGTCACTTTGGTCCTAGGCACATGAACATGGTTAAATAGTCCTCACACATAGGCCACTGTATCAGTCAGGGTCCCCACAGGAATAGAAGGCAGCCTCCAAAGGATAATGAGAGGAGATGTAATGAAGGGACTACTTCATAGCTGTGGGCAGGCTAACCACCAGGGTCTAGTGACAGCAGGGAGCCATTCCCACCCCCAGAGCTGGATGGCACGGGGGCCATGGGAAGAACTTACTGGAGAGGGCTTAGCTGGGAGAGAGGGGCCGCCCACCACATATGGAGATACACAGCCACTGCAACCCAAACTCAGCAGAGGGGCAGCGCAGGGAGTAGACACCTGACTTCTCTTCTCTTCAACCCTCCAGTCAGGGATCTGCTGGCAGCTCCTAGGACACAGTGGGGAGCCGAAAATGGATCTGGAGGGGCAGAGGGAGACCATCCAGCAGAACTGTCCTCCACTGAGGGAGGGTCACTAGGACTGGTTGTCACACCACACACACACACACACACGCACACGCACACGCACACCACACACACACACACACACACACACACACCCTTTTATTCCACCCTTTTGGTTTTTCTGTCCTTTTGTACATCTAGGAAGGGAAAGATAATACTTCCCAGCTTTGGTTCCGAGAAGTCCTACCTGCTCTTTGTTGTGATTCTTGGGCACAACTCTGGCAATATACATTTCAGATGTAGCACCATTCACAGACCCCACTGAGGAACTATGGAAACTGGTCCTACTGATATTTGTAATTCTTTATTTCCCTTCTGTACACAGAGGAGGAGCCGCTCTTGAGGAGTGATGTGAGGTGTGCCGAAGTCACCCCAGGTCACGTCACCCTATGTCAGAACTTCCCACATGGCTCACTTCTGGGGGCTACTGTGTTGAAGCTACTGTGCAATTGCAAACATTTCCAAGGATCAGAGAACAGCCACCACCATTAGCCTAATGCCCCCATAAAGTTGGCTAGGGCGGCATCCTAGGAAAGAGGTTGGGTGAACAAGAGAACATTTCAAGAGAGGCAGCTGAAGGGACCTGGAAATGCCTGCTCTGCCCACGATAAGTGGGGAATGGCACAGTCTTGAGTGTACCTGCAGATATTGCTGTGCCGGCAAAGAAAATGCTCACTGGAGAAATTAGCTTAGGCAATTAAGAATTTGCTCGGTCATTCTGAAATTATAGCTTGTTGTTTAAGTATATGAAAACAAAATTTAGGACCTTATTTTTTTACTACATAGACATAACAAGTTCATACATGAATAAAAATTAGGTTCTCTGCCAATGAATGATACTAAGATGCCATGCTATTCTTGCCTGTTATTTTTGTCACCGTGAAATAAACCATATTTACATGATTATTTAACATATGTTTTTCTACAGTTTTAGATTCAGATTTTATCATAGTAATAAGAGCTGGCAGTTACATAGCACTTACCATGTACCATGCACTGTAAAAAATTGTTTACATATGTTAACTTCTTTAATCCTCATATACTCATATCCATGTGAAGTAACTGAGGAACAGAGAGGTTAAATGACTTATCTGAGGTCACACAACTAATTAATGAAAGAACCAAGATTTGAACCCAGATACTCTTAAAGATTATGTAGTACTACAGAGCTGTGATTTATTGGATGCCTCATTCAATCTTTACTATGACTCTGTGTAAAAAAGACTGTCCTTTTCACAAATGAGGAAACTAAAATTCAGAGAGACTTAGACATTTGCCCCAGTGGAAGGCAGGCTCCTGGACCTTTAGAGTGTCCTTGCCATCATCACAACTGCCCTGAAGTTCAGTGATGATCCTCAGGTTCCATATGAGTGAGGGCTGAGGAACAGAGACTTTCACTTCTCAAAGGCCCTCTCTCTACAGCCTGTTCTTTAGTACTTCCCGTTGCTCTTGCAATGACTCTACTCTTGGGTGATTCGAGGCCTGCCTGCTTCTCAGCGATCCTGGGCCCCTCTTTCTTTCCCTCACCCACCACATCCTGTCTGCCAGGCCTTCTCTGAGTCCCTCACACCTGCCAAGCTTTTGCCTTTGGGGTCCCTTCTACCTGGAACACCCCCTCCTTCTCTCTTCAGACAGCTCATCTGCATTCTTTAGGCCTCAAGGCAAATGTGTCCGCTCAGTGAAGTGTACCTGACCCCCTTTCAAAAGTGTCCCCATCCACCTTTGTCTCTATCCTATCACCCTTTTTATCTCTCTCAATGGACTTCCCCAAATGTTGTTTGTCTTGGTCACTTACATGAGTCCTGTGCTGTGGTTTTTGCTCCCCTTTGCTCTGTGAGAATAGGGCCTCAGCTGTCTCCTTCACCTCCTTCCCCAAGCACACCTCATGGGTCCTTCAGGGACATCTGCTGGAAGGCCCTCAGCTGCCTTCAAACCCAACCCTGCACTGGGTCGGGGTGAGTGAGGTTTGTGCTCTGCTGTCCACACGAAGCAGCCGGACCCAGGACAGGAATCTGGGTTCAGCTGACGAGTGAAGACAGAGGCTGCACTCCGCCATCTGGAAAGGCCCGGCGCCTGGCTTATTTGGCCAGATGTTCTTGGGAGTGTCTCATTGTCACCTTCGGGTCCATGACCCTGGCCCGTGGCAGGGAGCCTCCCCTGCACTTTGAAGCTTTCTGACAAGTGCTCCGGGGTGTGCCTTTAAGTGACTTGTGTACACTGTGGAACTTGGCTCCTGACAGCCTCATTTTTAAAGGGACCATCTGAAGCCTGGGTTTTGTTGTTTATTTTTGCTTTCTTTTTCTAACTGTGGCTCGCCAAATCGCTTGTTTCAGGGACATTTAGGCATCCAAGTTCCCTTACCATCCAGCACTGCCTTTGAGCAAATTCATTCTGAGATATCCCCTGGGTGTTGGGCGGCTGAGGGGTCAGGCTCTGTAGGGAGGAGAAGCCTTCTCTCTCATGTCCTCTTTTCGGAGCTTTCTTTGAATATTATCAACAGGAGAGGCTTAGATGTGAGTACTGGTCTGTGTAGGAAAGTGCAAGAATAAATGAGCTTCAACTTCAGGGTGCATGCTGGCAAATCCTGACCTCAGTTTCCGCAGGCGTTGACGGGTAACCATTGGTTTCCATCGTGAGAGGGGAGCCTTAATCTTCCCATGTGTGGGATGTGCCCTGTGGGGTTGTGTTTTGTAGGCAGTGAAGTTAAGGCTTGCCCAGAAAAATAACATGTTTTCTTTGCCTGGTGCTTGAGCTGTTTGCCTGGTGACTGGCTGATTGGCGGTTTGGGAGGAAAAGAGACATTGGTTAACTTGGGTGTCCAGAGGATGTGATTGAGTGTGTTTGTGTGTGTGTGTGTGTGTGTGTGTGTGTGTGTGTGTGTGTGTGTCTAAGTGGTTGTTTCTGTTTCTTTGGAAACTGTAGAGACAGATGAAGAAATAACGGAGATACTAGGACTTTAGGACTTTGGACTTGTGTTCAAGGTCCTTGAAGCAACTTACAAACATTAGCTAGATGTCGCTTTTGAATAATCCCCTTGCTTGGAAAAGACCAGAAATCCTTTGATGTGGGTATCAGGAAGGTAGATCAGCATACTGAAGGTTTGGGAAAGAACTGGGAATTTTGCCATCCTAAATCTTATTGGAGCGGCTTCACCGGCTGTGCTCCCTCCAGAGGCACTTAGTGGAGAAGATAAATCAAAGTCGTATCTAAACAAGGCTTTTTCTCAGCCTTGATGGAAAATGCTTTTGTGAGGTTAAAAATGCCCAATACACAGGATGTAGTAGGATACAGAAGAGATCTTTTCATTAAGTAAAATTTTGACTACTGCCAAGCTTTTGAAAAACTCAGACTCTCTGAGGCTCTCTCCACACACACAGACCCTTCTGCCTTGGGAGGTGACCTGCTTTCAGGGACGGAGGTCTCGAGCCATTCACCTTGAACTCCCCAGTGTCCTGGGCTAGAAATGTTGCTCTTAGGGAGATGTCAGCTCGCTACTTTCCCAAGTGCTTGAAACAACCAGGTCTTTGGTTGTGCTCTGACTTCCTAACTAACTCTTCATTCAAAATGTTTTTACCCCCTTGGGATCTTTTGGGAACAAAAATTGTGAGGGAAATAAAGAAAAATTAAGAGAGATCAAAAGTAAGATGATAAAGGAAAATGTAATTTGCTAAAGAAAATATAATAACAAAAGGAAGATTTGCTTTCTTTTTTTATAACCCAAATCAAGAGTAGATGTCAAAAAGGTCAAAATCTGCCTTAGCCTTCCGAATAATGTCCGTGCATAAGCCTAAACTCACCCACGGATAAGAAGGCACCAATGTTCTCAGCTTGTCCCAGGCACCTTCTGAACTCCATGATTTTCTTACCTTGAGGGTGATGGAGCCTGGAGAGTGTAGCCAGGCACAGGTGAGGGCGTGGACATTACCTGCATTTCTGTGGTCAGGAGCAATGCTCTAGGAAGGTAAACAAGTTCATGTGCAGTTCCTGCTCTGGCTCCTCCAAGCTCAGGGCAAGGTGTCCAATGCTCCCTGGATGCCTCAGGCAGCAATGGCCAAGTGTATCCCAGGGTCTAGTGACCAGTTCCCCAAGCTCATAGGTTGGCTGCAGTGTTGCAGAGCTAGAGTTCGAACATAGACCAGAGACTCCACAACATGCCTTGACATCACGCCTCAATTAGAATACAAAGATAATTAATTCTACCCGGCAGCCTCCAAGTAAAAAGCTAGTAGATAAGGTATTGCTGGATAATTACCAGATTATCAGAAAATCATAGAAGTCAGAATCTCCTTAAAGATCATCATCTCCAACATCCTTTAGGCTGCCAAATATAGACGTCACTCACTGTGCCATCGGTACCTCAGCAGCTCTGTGTTTACCGTAAGGCAAGTCTGTAATAAAAACAGTAACCAACATTTCATAGCCCTTTCCCAAATAGCATCCTATTCGACATTCCCAATATCCCTGTGAGGCGGATAATGCTGCCATTGTCTACTGTCTCTTTTTATAGTGAGAAAAATACTGTTCAGAGAAGTTAAGCATCTTGCCCAAAATTACACAGCTAGTGAACAAGGGAGCTGAGATTTAACTATTGATTTTCTAACATAACATCTGGACCCTTGGTCACAATGTTAGGTTTACCACAAACACTGTAGTCTTACTTATCAGGACAAAGCAAAATAAAGCCTAATTTAAAACAAACACATAAACCTTACTTCTAGTATTGCTCCAAGGTGTGTTGTGTGTGTGCACGTGTGCCTTGAATTGACATCTTATGAAAAAGATTTAACTGTGAAAGGAGATTATATGATATTTGAGTGGGGAGTTAATGAAACAGCCTTGCTTTCTCATGGCCTCTGAACTCTCAGAGCCCTTTGCTAACACCCCTTTATGGCCTTTAACACTCTACCTCCCACCACAGACGTCTGTACAGGCCTCACCTCCCGTGGGGCGGTCAGTGATCAGAGGCAGGGCTATCTTTGCGGTGCCTTCATGTTCCTGTCACAGGGCCAAATGCATGGTAGGTGCTCTGAGATAATGGGGGAAAAGAATGAATGAATGAGACCAGTGTCCTCAGTTTCTGATCTGCCCCAATGCATGCGGAGGCTGAATCATTTGTGAACAAGCTCTCAGTGACAGGTAATCAATCACTGTCCACAGACCCCTTTCCCCGAAGCAGCCTGTGAACAATGGCCTCTGAAGATCCTTGAATTCCCTCCTTGAACAGCTGCAATTTCCCTGGGAGGATTTGGGGACTTGTCTCTTCCCTTCCCCTTGACTCAACCTCTCAATGGAGATGTCTCATAGACCTTCCTCCACATCCCCTCTGGGTGCTGCCTGCCTGCACCCTTTCCCCTTTCACTTTGCCTCTTGGAAGAGTCCAGGTTGGTGTATTTCCCAGGACCTGACCTACACCCCCGAGCAAAGAGACCTCATTCATGCTTAGGGAGGGGCTGAGGTTGTGGAGAGCAGGGGCATTTTAAAAAATCCCCTTCCCCTTTCCTTGCTCATGTGTAGTGTTGATCAAAAAATGGTGCTGTTGTCTGGGGGCCGTGCCCTGGGGGACAGAAGGAGCTGGCCCTGCATTTGTTTATGAATAGTGGGGACCTCAGGCTGAATTGGAGTCTGGTACAGTGTAACCTCTGTGGGTGGTGGTTCAAGGAAAAGGTCTTTTCTTTCTGTGTCCCTTTTCCAGGGTGTTTCAGCGGATTCGGAGGCTTTAGTGAGTGACTCATTTGTTTAATCAAAGTTGGAAGTTTAGGAAGACATTAAGGATTTTTCTAGTCTATGGAAATGATTTCGTGATCCTCAAAAATACGGCTTATTTCTGCACTTTTAAAATACCATTGCAATGATCCTGAACTTGGTGACCTTGCGCCCAGAGGTGGACCTGCAGAGGAAATAAAAATAAAGGACTAAATGCATGCCCTTATTCTGTCTCCTGGCCAGTTCAGAGTCCTCCCCTGGGCTACATTAAGGACTGGGTATGAGTTTTAAGTCTTGAGCCAGTTTATGGGGATGTAATAATCTCTGTAATGTGTGTGTTTGAATACATACATGAGTCAACACACCCCAGCTTCTCAGTAGGAAAACTTAATAGGCCACAAGAGAAAAAATTAAATATATATGCATTTAAATATGTATTTGTGTTTATATATGTAAATTATATATATACACACTATATATATGTTTATATATTATTATTATTATTATTATTATTAATTTGCCTATTATATTTTCTTACTGAGGAGGTTGGTTAGGAAACTAATGTTCCCCTAGTACGTATTCTATGGACTGATATCTGATGATACCAGCAACATTAAAACAGAATTTAGAGACTTGTGATGTTCTCTATTTAAGTTTTTAAAAAGAAGAAAAGGAAAGAGAACCATGCTCTTTTCGATGGAGGTATCCTCAGCAATAACAGAAAACCGACAGGCAGGTATCAGGACTGAAAAGGCTGAGCAGTTGCCTTCTTTCCCTGTTGGGTCAATGCTTTCTTTTGCTGCTGTTGAGTCGACACTGCTTAAGGTGGTGTGGTAAGTTGCCTGGAGAGTGCGGGGCTGTAGGTAGCTAACCTAGGTAATTCATCTAAAGCCAGGGGTCCTCAAACTTTTTAAACAGGGGGCCAGTTCACTGTCCCTCAGACCATTGGAGGGCCGGACTATAGTTTAAAAAAAAACTAGTCGGCTGCTAAGCAACAGGCAGCAAAAACACCCGGCGGGCGGATAAATGTTTTCAGCGGCCGCATGTGGCGGGCCGTAGTTTGAGGACCCCTGGTCTAAAGCAATCTACTCTACTCATGCTGGCTTACTTTTCTGTCTCCTCTGGATCCAATCTGAGCGGGTATGCTTCTGCTTAGTTACAGTTTTGGCAACAGTCCCCATCCCTCCTTCACACTGAGCGGGAATGATAATTTCACATACTTTTTTGAATATTCATAATGTTTTTATTGGCATTGAATCTAGCCTTAGCCTAAGCTTAGTTCTGTCCGAGGTTTGCAGAGCTCTTTGAAAAGCATAAAGAGGTGGGCATGCGTTTAGTCCTTTATTTTCATTTCCTCTTCTGCATGCTGACTTTGTTTTTATTGTCTCACCCTGACTGTTCTTTTACCCTTATCTATCTGCTTCTTACTTCTAAACCAGGGGCAGTGGGGCTTATATTAGTATTACTCTTGCAAAAGCTGCACTATTGGCTGATGGGTAGAGGGACTTCAGTGTTGCACAGGGCTGCCCATTCGGCACATCATAGAATATTTCATACTCCCCAGTTAATGTCAGTGGTGTCCCCAGTAACAGTGGCAACGAAAAATTGGTTTCAGAGATTTCCAAATCCCCTTATTAGACCATGCAAGAAAATCATACCTTCCCTAGGAGGGCAAATGAAAATGTGCCTTTGCTAGTCTTTAGAAAGGGGACCTTATTAGGGTGGTTGCAGAATCTCCAGATGACATCAGGTTTTTGCGTTGACGTGGCCTTTAGGTGACCTGCTAGCACTGTCAAATGCTCAAATGCTTGACATTTGAAGCACAGTGTCTTAGGAATCTGAATCAAGTCTTCGTGTGTATTTTTACCTTGTATTCAGCTGACACTGTGAGATGTCACAGACTCTGAACAGAAGTGCTGGTTACTTTAGATAGAACTTGGGAATGCCTCGTTTTCTTCTGGAGTCAAAGAGAAAAAAGCACCCGCGTCGATACCATCATTCTCAAGTGCCTTTTAATAGTAAGTCAGTAATAGTAATCTTTAGATTTAAGGGCAAGATGAAACAGCCCCTTACTGGGCCCTGCAGAAAGCAGAGAGGTCTGGCGCAGTCCCCACTGTGTTTATATCCAGTCTCACATTCTGTAGCTCAGACTCCAGCACCCGCACGGGGAAAACGTCTCAGGTGCTTTGTTCAAGATTACTTCAGCCCACACATTGGATGGGCCAGACATATACTATTGTTGCTGGAGAGGCAGGGACACTTGTATAGAATAAAGATACAAAGAAAGCATTTCTATGCAACAAAAAGCATGTGAATGAGTGAAAATAAAACCAAGACTGGAAAGTTGTGATTTTTCAGAATACTTTGAAACAGTGATGGCGAACCTTTTGAGCTCGGCGTGCCAGCATTTTGAAAAACCCTAACTTAACTATGGTGCCGTGTCACATATAGAAATTTTTTGATATTTGCAACCATAGTAAAACAAAGATTTATATTTTTGATATTTATTTTATATATTTAAATGCCCTTTAACAAAGAAAAATCAACCAAAAAAATGAGTTCGCGTATCACCTCTGATACTGGTGTCATAGGTTCGCCATCACTGCTTTAAAATATTTATTTCACATAAAAATAGTTGAAAAACAAAATGTACCCCACATGTACCAAAAATGATCCAGAGGCAGAGTGGTCCACTGGGAATGTGTTATAACTCTAAAGAGGCCAGTTTTATATCATGGAGCACAAGGGGAGAAGAAAGAACCATACTGACTTTCTCCTGATTTTCCAAAGGCGGCGGCTTTGACCATTTAGAAGAATATACCCGTTTGCGATTCATGTCTTTGCTATCATAGTGTTTCCTCTCAGGATTTCATGGGGACAGTTATTTTAAATTGCAGTGGAAGACTTTCTGGAAAGGTAAAAATGGCATTGTCAAGGAACCCCCTGATCACCTCTTGTCCCAATTTTGCTTTCTTTCCTCCCCTCCCCTCCCCTTTTTCGTTTTCGTTTTCTTTTCCTTTTCCTTTTTCTTTTTCTTTTCCTTTTTCTTTTCCTTTTCCTTTTCCTTTTCCTCCCCTCCCCTCCCCACCACTCCCCTCCCCCGCTACAACTCGCAGGAAAGAATAATTTTAGCAAAAGGAAAATTTGGGAAAGAAGTTTTGGGGAGAGAAATAGAAAGGGTTAGTATTATGGCTCTTTTCTAAAAATAAAAAAATAATTATTATCTTAAAAAGATTGCGAATAAGGG